>NW_024120396.1:0-11445 GCF_003073215.2 Triticum urartu
AACGCCTTCTAGGTAAAGGTGGATCATATTCAGTCCCATCATTATCAAGATTCATATTGCAAAACAAAGATTTAATAGGGGACACATCAATAACTTTTAGATCTTCATCATTATTTTCATAGGAACTAGAAGAACACGCTTTTATAAAGGCATCTTTCTTAGCACGCATCCTAGCGGTTCTTTCTTTGCACTCGTCAATGGAAATTCTCATGGCTTTGAGAGACTCATTGATATCATGCTTAGGTGGAATAGATCTAAGTTTCAAAGAATCAACATCAAGAGCAATTCTATCAACGTTCCTAGCCAAATCATCAATCTTAGGCAATTTTTCTTCAATCATAGCATTAAAATTCTTTTGTGAAGAAATAAATTCTTTAATATTAGATTCAAAATCAGAGGGCATCTTATTATAATTTCCATAAGAATTGTTGTAGGAATTACCATAATTATTAGAGGGATTACTAGGGTAAGGCCTAGGATTGAAATTTCCTCTATACGCGTTGTTACCAAAATTGTTCCTACCAACAAAATTCACATCCATAGATTCATTATTATTCTCAATCAAAGTAGACAAGGGCATATCATTAGGATCAGAAGAAACACTCTTATTAGCAAATAATTTCATAAGTTCATCCATCTTTCCACTCAAAACATTAATTTCTTCTATCGCATGCACCTTTTTATTAGTAGATCTTTCAGTATGCCATTGAGAATAATTAACCATAATATTATCTAGGAGTTTAGTAGCTTCTCCTAAAGTGATTTCCATAAAAGTGCCTCCCGCGGCCGAATCTAAAAGATTTCTAGAAGCAAAATTCAATCCGGCATAAATTTTTGTATAATCATCCACAAATTTAAACCATGAGTAGGGCAATTACGTATCATTAATTTCATTCTCTCCCAAGCTTGTGCAACATGTTCATGATCAAGTTGCTTAAAATTCATAATATTCGTTTCTAAGAGAGATGATCTTAGCGGGAGGAAAATACTTAGAGATAAAAGCATCTTTGCACTTGTTCCATGAATCAATACTATTTTTAGGCAAAGACGAAAACCAAGCTTTAGCACGATCTCTAAGCGAAAAAGGAAATAGCTTCAATTTAACAATATCATTATCCACATCTTTCTTCTTTTGCATGTCACACAAATCAATGAAGCTATTTAGATGGGTAGCGGCATCTTCACTAGGAAGGCCGGAAAACGGATCTTTCATGACAAGATTCAGCAAAGCAGTATTAATTTCACAAGATTCAGCATCGGTAAGAGGAGCAATCGGAGTGCTAATAAAATCATTGTTGTTGGTATTGGTGAAGTCACACAATTTAGTATTATCTTGAGCCATCGTGACAAGCAAGCAAACTAACACACAAGCAAACAAAAAGCAAGCGGACAAAAAGGAGGCAAATAGAGAAAGAGAGGGAGGATTAGAGAGAGAGGGCGAAATAAAACGGCAAGGGTGAAAGTGGGGGGAGAGGAAAACGAGGAGCAAATGGCAAATAATGTAATGCGGGAGATAAGGGTATGTGATGGGTACTTGGTATGTTGACTTTTGCGTAGACCTCCCCGGCAACGGCGCCAGAAATCTTTCTTGCCTACCTCTTTGAGCACTGCGTTGGTTTTCCCCGAAGAGGAAGGATGATGCAGCAAAGTAGCGTAAGTATTTCCCAGTTTTTGAGAACCAAGGTATCAATCCAGTAGGAGGCTACGCGAGTCCCTCGACCTGCACAAAACAAATAAATCCTCGCAACCAACGCAAATAGGGTGTTGTCAGTCCCTATAAGGGCCACTTACGAGAGTGAGATCTGATACATATGATAAGATAATATTTTGGTATTTTTATGATAAAGATGCAAAGTAAAATAAAGGCAAAGTAAATAGCAAAGGAAATAACTAAGTAGTAGGAGATTAATATGATAAAGATAGACCCGGGGGCCATAGGTTTCACTAGTGGCTTCTCTCCGAGGAGCATAAGTTATTCTACAGGGGTGAAACAAATTACTGTCTGAGCAATTGACAGAACTTGAGCATAGTTATGAGAATATCTAGGTATGCATCATGTATATAGGCATCACGTCCGAGACAAGTAGACTGACTCCTGCCTGCATCTACTACTATTACTCCACTCATCGACCGCTATCCAGCATGCATCTAGAATATTAAGTTAAAAACAGAGTAATGCCTTAAGCAAGATGACATGATGTAGAGGGATAGACTCATGCAATATGAAGAAAACCCCATCTTGCTATCCTCGATGCTAACAATACAATACGTGCCTTGCTGCCCCTACTGTCACTGGGAAAGGACACCGCAAGATTGAACCCAAAGCTAAGCACTTCTCCCATTGCAAGAAAGATCAATCTAGTAGGCCAAACCAAACTGATAATTCGAAGGGACTTGGAAAGATAACCAATCATACATAAAAGAATTCAGAGAAGATTCAAATATTGTTCATGGATAGGCTTGATCATAAACCCACAATTCATCGGTCTCAACAAACACACCGCAAAAAGAAGATTACATCGAATAGTTCTCCACAAGAGAGGGGAGAACGTTGTATTGAGAACAAAAAAGAGAGAAGAAGCCATCTAGCTACTAACTATGGACCCGTAGGTCTGAGGTAAACTACTCACAGTTCATTGGAGGGGCTATGGTGTTGATGTAGAAGCCCTCCATGATCGATGCCCCCTCCGACGGAGCTCCGGAACAGGCCCCAAGATGGGATCTCGTGGAAACAGAAAGTTACGGTGGTGGAATTAGGGTTTTGGCTCCTTATCTGATCGTTTGGGGGTACGTGGATATATATAGGAGGAAGGAGTACGTCGGTGGAGCAACAGGGGGCCCACGAGGGTGGAGGGCGCGCCTGGGGTAGGCAGGCACGCCCCCTACCTCGTGGCCTCCTATTTCCTTTCTTGACGTAGGGTCCAAGTCTCCTGGGTCTTGTTTTTTGAGAAAATCACGTTCCCGAAGGTTTCATTCCGTTTGGACTCTGTTTGATATTCCTTTTCTTCAAAACCCTAAAACAAGCAAAAAACAGCAATTCTGGGTTGGGCCTCCGGTTAATAGGTTAGTCCCAAAAATAATATAAAAGTGGATAATAAAGCCCAATAATGTCCAAAATAGTAGATAATATAGCATGGAGCAATCAAAAATTATAGATACATTGGAGACGTATCATGCATCCGTTGCATGGAAATCCCTACTCACTCACATTGATATCTATTGATGGGCATCTCCATAGCCTGTTGATATGCCTAGTTGATGTGAGACTATCTTCTCCTTTTTGTCTTCTCCACAACCACCATTCTATTCCACCTATAGTGCTATGTCCATGGCCACGCTCATGTATTGCGTGAAAGTTGAAAAGGTTTGAGAACGTTAAAAGTATGAAACAATTGCTTGGCTTGTCATCGGGGTTGTGCATGATGTGAATATTTTGTGTGGTGAAGATGGAGCATAGCCAGACTATATGATTTTGTAGGGATAACTTTCTTTGGCCATGTTATTTTGAAAAGACATGATTGCTTTATTAGTAGGCTTGAAGTATTATTGTTTATGTCAAATGATAGACTATTGCTTTGAATCACTCGTATCTAATATTCATGCCATGATTAGATATGTGATCAAGATTATGCTAGGTATAGCATTCCACATCAAAAATTATCTTTTTTATCATTTACCTACTCGAGGACGAGCAGGAATTAAGCTTGGGGATGCTGAATACGTCTCCGTCGTATCTATAATTTTTGATTGTTCCATGCCAATATTCTACAACTTTCATATACTTTTGGCAACTTTTTATACTATTTTCGGGACTAACATATTGATCCAGTGCCCAGTGCCAGTTCCTGTTTGTTGCATGTTTTTTGTTTCGCAGAATATCCATATCAAACGGAGTCCAAACGGGATAAAAACTGACGGAGATTTTTTTGGAATATATATGATTTTTGGGAAGAAAAATCCACGCGAGACGGTGCCCGAGGGAGGCACGAGGCAGGGGGGCGGCCCCACCCTGGCGCGCCCTGACCCTCGTGGCCACCCTAAGGCGGTTGATGCCCTTCTTTCGCCGCAAAGAAAGCTAATATCCGGATAGAGATCGTGTTAAAATTTCAGCCCAATCGGAGTTACGGATCTCCGGGAATATAAGAAACGGTGAAAGGGAAGAATCTGAGAACGCAGAAACAGAGAGAGACAGAGAGACAGATCCAATCTCGGAGGGGCTCTCGCCCCTCCCATGCCATGGAGGCCAAGGACCAGAGGGGAAACCCTTCTCCCATCTAGGGAGGAGGTCAAGGAAGAAGAAGAAGGAGGGGGGCTCTCTCCCCCTCGCTTCCGGTGGCACCGGAGTGCCACCGGGGGCCATCATCATCACCGCAATCTTCACCAACAACTTCACCGCCATCATCACCAACTCTTCCCCCCTCTATGCAGTGGTGTAACCCCTCTCTTACCCACTGTAATCTCTACTTAAACATGGTGCTCAACGCTATATATTATTTCCCAATGATGTATGGCTATCCTATGATGTTTGAGTAGATCCGTTTTGTCCTATGGGTTAATTTGATGATCGTGATTGGTTTGAGTTGCATGTTTTATTATTGGTCGTTCCTATGGTGCTCTCCGTGTCGACGCAAGCGTGAGGGATTCCCTCTGTAGGGTTTGCAATATGTTCATGATTTTCTTATGGTGGGTGGCGTGAGTGACAGAAGCACAAACCCGAGTAAGTAGGTTGTTTGCGTATGGATAAAGAGGACTTGATACTTTAATGCTATGGTTGGGTTTTACCTTAATGATCTTTAGTAGTTGCAGATGCTTGCTAGAGTTCCAATCATAAGTGCATATGATCCAAGTAGAGAAAGTATGTTAGCTTATGCCTCTCTGTCTACTACACAACCTTCTTCTTGTAGACGTTGTTGGGCCTCCAAGTGCAGAGGTTTGTAGGACAATAGCAAATTTCCCTCAAGTGGATGACCTAAGGTTTATCAATCCGTAGGAGGCATAGGATGAAGATGGTCTCTCTCAAGCACCCCTGCCACCAATAACAAAGAGTCTCTTGTGTCCCCAACACACCCAATACAATGGTAAATTGTATAGGTGCACTAGTTCGGCGAAGAGATGGTGATACAAGTGCAATATGGATGGTAGATAAAGGTTTTTGTAATCTGAAAATATAAAAACAGCAAGGTAACTAATGATAAAAGTGAGCGTAAACGATATTGCAATGCGATCAAACAAGGCCTAAGGTTCATACTTTCACTAGTGCAAGTCCCTCAACAATAATAACATAATTGGATCATATAACTATCCCTCAACATGCAACAAAGAGTCACTCCAAAGTCACTAATAGCGGAGAACAAACGAAGAGATTATGGTAGGGTACGAAACCACCTCAAAGTTATTCTTTCCAATCAATCCGTTGGGCTATTCCTATAAGTGTCACAAACAGCCCTAGAGTTCGTACTAGAATAACACCTTAAGACACAAATCAACCAAAACCCTAATGTCACCTAGATACTCCAATGCCACCTCAAGTATCCGTGGGTATGATTATACGATATGAGTCACACAATCTCAGATTCATCTATTCAACCAACACATAGAACCTCAAAGAGTGACCCAAAGTTTCTACCGGAGAATCACGAAGAAAACGTGTGACAACCCCTACGCATGGGTTCATGGGCAGAACCCGCAAGTTGATCACCAAAACATACATCAAGTGAATCACGTGGTATCCCATTGTCACCACAGATATGAACGGCAAGACATAGATCAAGTGTTCTCAAATCTTTAAATACTCAATCCGATAAGATAACTTCGAAGGGGAAACTCAATCCATTACAAGAGAGTAGAGGGGGAGAAGAAACATAAGATCCAACTATAATAGCAAAGCTCGTGATACATCAAGATCGTGCTAAATCAAGAACACGAGAGAGAGAGAGAGAGATCAAACACATAGCTACTGGTACATACCCTCAGCCCCGAGGGAGAACTACTCCCTCCTCGTCATGGAGAGCACCGGGATGATGAAGATGGCCACCGAGAGGGATTGCCCCCTCCGGCAGGGTGCCGGAACGGGTCTAGATTGGTTTTCGGTGGCTACGGAGGCTTCTGGCGGCGGAACTCCTGATCTATTGTCTGTTCTGGAAGTTTTAGGGTACGTGAGTAATATATGGGTGCAGGAAGTACGTCGGTGGAGCTTTGGGGGCCCCACGAGGCAGGGGGTGCGCCCTAGGGGGGGCGCGCCCCCCCCCCACCCTCGTGAGCACCTCCCTTGGCTCCTAACGTGGGGTCCAAGTCCATCTGGTAGCTTTCCTTCCAAAAATAACTTCTCCAGGTGACTGTGTTCCGTTTCGACTCCATTTTATATTCCTTTTCTTCGAAACACCGAAATAGGCAAAAAAAACAGCAATTCTGGGCTAGGCCTCTGGTTAATAGGTTAGTCCCAAAAATAATATAAAAGTGGATAATAAAGCCCAATATTGCCCAAAATAGTAGATAACATAGCATGGAGCAATCAAAAATTATAGATACGTTGGAGAAGTATCAAGCATCCCCAAGCTTAATTCCTGCTCGTCCTCGAGTAGGTAAATGATAAAAATAGAATTTTTGATGCGGAGTGCTACTTGGCATAATGTCAATGTAATTCTTCTTAATTGTGGTATGAATATTCAGATCCGAAAGATTCAAGACAAAAGTTCATATTGACATAGAAATAATAATACTTCAAGCATACTAACTAAGCAATTATGTCTTCTCAAAATAACATGGCCAAAGAAAGTTCATCCCTACAAAATCATATAGTTTAGTCATGCTCCATTTTCGTCACACAAGAATGCTCTCATCATGCACAACCCCGATGACAAGCCAAGCAATTGTTTCATACTTTAGTAATCTCAAACCTATAAACTTTCACGCAATATATGAGCGCGAGCCATGGACATAGCACTATGGGTGGAATAGAATATAATGAGGGGGGTTATGTGGAGAAGACAAAAAAGAGAAAGTCTCACATCAACGAGGCTAATCAATGGGCTATGGAGATGCCCACGATTGATGTTAATGCAAGGAGTAGGGATTGCCATGCAACGGATGCACTAGAGCTATAAATGTATGAAAGCTCAACAAAAGAAACTAGTGGGTGTGCATCCAACTTGCTTGCTCACGAAGACCTAGGGCACTTGAGGAGGCCCATTGTTGGAATATACAAGCCAAGTTCTATAATGAAAAATTCCCACTAGTATATGAAAGTGACAAAACAAGAGACTCTCTATCATGAAGATTATGGTGCTACTTTGAAGCACAAGTGTGGCAAAGGATAGTAGCATTGTCCCTTCTCTCTTTTTCTCTCTTTTTATGGCCTTTCTTTTTTTTGGGCCTTCTCTTTTTTATGGCCTTTCTCTTTTTTTATTCCTCACTTGGGACAATGCTCTAGAAAATGATGATCATCACACTTCTATTTATTTACAACTCAATGATTACAACTCGATACTAGAACAAATATGACTCTATATGAATGCCTCCGGCGGTGTACCGGGATATGCAATGAACCAAGAGTGACATGTATGAAAGAATTATGAATGGTGGCTTTGCCACAAATACTATGTCAACTACATGATCATGCTAAGCAATATGACAATGATGAATGTGTCATGATAAACGGAATGGTGGAAAGTTGCATGGCAATATATCTCGGAATGGCTATGGAAATGCCATAATAGGTAGGTATGGTGGCTGTTTTGAGGAAGATATAAGGAGGTTTATGTGTGAAGAGCGTATCATATCACGGGGTTTGGATGCACCGGCGAAGTTTGCGCCAACTCTCAATGTGAGAAAGGGCAATGCACGGTACCGAAGAGGCTAGCAAGGATGGAAGGGTGAGAGTGCGTATAATCCATGGACTCAACATTAGTCATAAAGAACTCACATACTTATTGCAAAAATCTACAAGTCATCAAAAACCTCGGCACTACGCGCATGCTCCTAGGGGGATAGATTGGTAGGAAAAGACCATCGCTCGTCCCCGACCGCCACTCATAAGGAAGACAATCAAATAACACCTCATGTTTCAAATTTGTTACATAACATTTACCATACGTGCATGCTACGGGACTTGCAAACTTCAACACAAGCATTTCTCAAATTCACAACTACTCAACTAGCACGACTTTGATATTATTACCTCCATATCTCAAAACAATCATCAAGCATCAAACTTCTCTTAGTATTCAAAAACACATAAGAAATTTTACTAATTGAATACCTTAGCATATTAGGATTTTAGCAAATTACCCATTGCTATTAAGACTCTCAAAATAAATATAAGTGAAGCATGAGAGTTCATCTATTTCTACAAAATAAAACACCCACCGTGCTCTAAAAAAGATATAAATGAAGCACTAGAGCAAATGACAAACTACTCCGAAAGATATAAGTGAAGATCAATGAGTAGTCGAATAATTATGCAACTATGTGAATACTCTCTAACATTTAATAATTTCAGATCTTGATAATTTATTCAAACAGCAAGCAAAGCAAAATAAAATGACATCTAAGAATAGCAAACATCATGTGAAGAAGCAAAAACTTAGGATCAACCGAACTAACCGATAGTTGTTGAAGAAGAAAGGTGGGATGCCAACCGGGGCATCCCCAAGCTTATATGCTTGAGACTTCTTGAAATATTATCTTGGGATGCCTTGGGCATCCCCAAGCTTGAGCTTTTGTGTCTCCTTAATTCCTCTCATATCAAGGTCTCCCTAAATCTCAAAAGCTTCATCCACACAAAACTCAACAAGGACTCGTGAGATAAATTAGTATAAACCATTGCCAAAAACCTTATCATACTCTACTGTAGCAAATCACTAAAATTATTATTCAACATTCATACTAAATGCTCTGCATATTTAATAGTCCTATCCTCAAATAGAATCATTAAAGAAGCAAACATATGCAAACATAACAGCAATCTGCCTAAACAGGATAGTCTGTAAAGAATGCGCAACATCCATACTTCCCTAGCTCCAAAAATTATGAAATAAAATTCCACTGTATAAATTTATCAGAGCTTAATATGCAAAAGGTTTCAACATTTTATCACATTCTGACTTTTCTAGGGAATTATTGCAACAGCGGTAAACTTTCTGTTTTCAAACAGCAAAAACATGTATACTTGTAACATAGGCATAGTAAAGGCTATCAATGCCACTTTTATTGAAATAAAAGATGCAAAAACATTGTTCTAAATAACATCAAGCAAATTCTAACAAAATAAATTGACGCTCCAAGCAAAACACATATCATGTGGTGAATAAAAATATAGCTCCAAGTAAAGTTACCGATGAACGAAGACGAAAGAGGGGATGCCTTCCGGGGCATCCCCAAGCTTAGGCTCTTGGCTATCCTTGAATATTACCTTGGGGTGCCTTGGGCCCCCAAGCTTAGGCTCTTGCCACTCCTTATTCCATATTCCATCGAATCCTTACCCAAAACTTGAAAACTTCACAACACAAAACTTAACAGAAAACTCGTAAGCTCCGTTAGTAAAGAAAATAAAAACACCACTTCAAGGTACTGTAATGAACTCATTATTTATTTATATTGGTGTTAAACCTACTGTATTCCAACTTCTATGGTTTATAAACTCTTTACTAGCCATAGATTCATCAAAAATAAGTAAACAACACATGAAAAACAGAATCTGTCAAAAACAGAATAGTCTGTAGTAATCTGGTTCAAACGTATACTTCTGGAACTCATAAAATTATCAAATAAATTTCTGGACCTAAGGAATTTATCTATAATCATCTTCAAAAATAATTAACTAAATAGCACTCTCCAAATAAAAATGGCAGCAATTCTCGTGAGCGCTAAAGTTTCTGTTTTTTACAGCATGATCAACAAGACTTTCCCCAAGTCTTCCCAAAGGTTCTACTTGGCACAAACACTAACTAAAAGAATAAAACCACATCTAAACAGAGGCTAGATGAATTATTTATTAATAAACAGGAGAAAAAATCAAGGAACAAAAATGAAGTTGGGTTGCCTCCCAACAAGCGCTATCGTTTAACGCCCCTAGCTAGGCATGATGATTTCAATGATGCTCACATAAAAGATAAGAATTGAAACATAAAGACAGCATCATGAAGAATATGACTAGCACATTTAAGTCTAACCCTCTTCCTATGCATAGGGATTTTGTGAGCAAACAATTTATGTGAAAAATAATTAACTAGCATAGGAAGGCAAAAGAAGCATAACTTCAAGATTTTAAGCACATAGAGAGGAAACTTGATATTATTGCAACTCCTACAAGCATATATTCCTCCCTCATAATAATTTCAGTAGCATCATGAATGAATTCAACAATATAACCAGAACCTAAAGCATTCTTTTCATGATCTACAAGCATAGAAAATTTAATACTCTCCACACAAGCAAAATTCTTCTCATGAATAATAGTGGGATCAAACTCAACAAAATAACTATCATGTGATTGAAAATTAAGATCAAGATGAAAAGTTTCATGGTTATCATTATTATTTAAAGCATACGTGTCATCACAATAATCATCATAGATAGGAGGCATGCTTTTATTATAATAAATTTGCTCATCAAAACTTGGGGGACAAAAAATATCATCTTCATCAAACATAGCTTCCCCAAGCTTGTGGCTTTGCATATCATTAGCATCATGGATATTCAAGGAATTCATACTAACAACATTGCAATCATGATCATCATTCAAATATTTAGTGCCAAACATTTTATAGATTTTTTCTTCTAGCACTTGAGCACAATTATCCTTTCCATCATACTCACGGAAGATATTAAAAAGATGGAGCTATGAGACAACTCAATTTCCATTTTTATAGTTTTCTTTTATAGACTTAAACTAGTGATAAAACAAGAAACTAAAAGACTCGACTGCAAGATCTAAAGATTATACCTTCAAGCACTCACCTCCCCGAAACGGCACAAAAAAGAGCTTGATGTCTACTACACAACCTTCTTCTTGTAGACGTTGTTGGGCCTCCAAGTGAAGAGGTTTGTAGGGACAGTAGCAAATTTCCCTCAAGTGGATGACCTAAGATTTATCAATCCGTAAGAGGCGTAGGATGAAGATGGTCTCTCTCAAACAACCCTGCAACCAAATAACAAAGAGTCTCTTGTCTCCCCAACACACCCAATACAATGGTAAATTGTATAGGTGCACTAGTTCGGCGAAGAGATGGTGATACAAGTGCAATATGGATGGTAGATAAAGGTTTTTGTAATCTGAAAATATAAAAACAGCAAGGTAACTAATGATAAAAGTGAGCGTAAACGATATTGCAATGCGTTGAAACAAGGCCTAGGGTTCATACTTTCACTAGTGAAAGTTCCCTCAACAATAATAACATAATTGGATCACATAACTATCCCTCAACATGCAACAAAAGAGTCATTCCA
>NW_024120397.1:0-9281 GCF_003073215.2 Triticum urartu
GCCCCGCGGTCCCCTCTGCCGGCATCGCGGGTCGACCTCCCGTGGTATGTGTCACGCCGTCTCCCTTGGCGCGGGAACGCCACCGTCCGTGCAGGTCTTTGTCACGCTGTCAGGGTTCTTTGCCTACTTCGAGCACCGCCGCCGTGCTCCTAACCTAGCTGCTGCTGCCGCCGTTAGGTCGCCGCCGCCGCTACCCCCATAGCCGCCGCCCGTCCACCTCCTTTGCCTTCTCCCAGCACCAGCTTGTCGCCAGCGTCGTCATCATCTTCCCCGACCACTTCGTATACTCCGAGCACCGTTGGTGACATCGGCCTCATGCCGATTGGCGCCACAATCGTCGTCGAGTCTTCTTCTCTGCTGGCCTCCGACTCCTTGACATGGCGTACAGCTCGTACAGGTCCCAGTCTCCGCATGACCGGTGTTGGCAACACCGATGCATGCCTTCATCCACGACGTGTCCCCAGGCCTGGCAAGCCTGATCGGCGCTTTGTCAACTTAGTCTCCGTCTGTCTACGCATGCCCGGTGCTGGCAACACCGGTGCATGCCTTCGTCCACGATGTGTCCCCGGGCTTGGCAGACCCGCCGCAATGCGTCGTCAACCACATCTTCTTCTCGGCGCACCACTACTTCGACACCATTACGCCCATGCTAACTTGGCGCCCCCTTACGCCCGCGGCTCCACGGCGACTTCCTCGACACCGGCTACCCCGACTCGACATCGACCACGACATTCTTCGCACGGCTACCTCGACCACGGCTCCACCACCCACGCTATCGGCTACCTCGACAAACGGCACAAAGGGCTACCGCCTTGCTTGAGCAACCTCGTCGGTTGCCACTCCAGCCACGACTCCGCGATGCATCGACCGTTACGACTATGGGGAGGTGTCCGTCGGCTTGCCTTTGGATTTTCTCCAGTCTCACCATCTGCATCCCTACTGTTGTGGCTGCGGGAGGATGTTGAGTATATTGATTATTAGGAAAGACGAGATAGACTAGGATTTGTTCTGGCTTGTCTTGTACTCCAAATTGATCATTGTACTCTTATATATATGCCCACGAGGCTCAAGCAATATAACGAACTATTCCACCAAACATCTCTCTCCCTTCTAATTGTTCCTCCTCGGTGAGCCCAGGCTCCAACGACGATCTAATCGGCGTCGCAAACATGCCGATTAGTGCCAACGTCCGCGCCTACGTCCATCCTCGCGATTGCCTTCTCTCGGGACGCCGTGGGCGCTGTGGCCACGCCCAAGTCCTAGGTCACACGCGTACCCTGCACGCGGATGAATGAATGTTTCTAGTATATATAGCGATGGATTAGAAGAATGAGGAGGCCCCGCTGCCATGGATCGATGAGGCGGCGTAAACCACACCCTTTTTGGTTGGTAACCAATGAATGGAACAAGAGGAAGGGAGTAATGAAGGAAGAGGAGGAGGAGGAGCGATATATTAGAGCATGGTTAATAATATAGCCAACAGTTGGCTATAAGAAGTTGCCATGTCATCTAGAGTCAACCTAATAGCCGGCTTGTACAATAGTAAAATTTAAATATGTAGTATTTTATTAATAGTTGGCCCATTATACATTCTCACAAAGTGACTTGGGTCTCGTGCTATAGCCGGCTCTTATTCTACAGTCTGCCTCCCTTCTCTCTCCTCTTTTCTCTCCTCCAGCTAAGCAAAAATATAATACTTTAGTCCTTGTAGACTGCTTATGTCACCCTATTGTACTTACTCTTAGTTTACTGGTAGCAACTCGTCTGCCTCCAACAAGGGATACATAATGTAGCTGGTTCCAAGGAAGGATACATAAGGTAGCGGTTGGTACGAGGCCGTTTATTACTATACATAATGTGAATGGATCACGTTACTTAGATCTCTGTGTTAATCCCTAATCATTTCCCTCGTCTCTACTAGCAAACTTGTTGCCTCTCCATCCGTCCTAAATTAGTTGGCTTAGATTTGAAAGCTAATTTAGGACAGAGGTAATATGAGTCAACTAATTCAAGACTAAGATTGTAGTAGATTTTATATATGCGTAGATTAGAGAGGAGAACAAAGGTAAAATAAAATGGATCAATTTTTTGTGCTCCCTATGTATCAAAATATAAGACATTTTTGTAGTTCAAAATGAACTACATAAACATCTTATATTTTGGTAGACTATAAGACATTTTTTCAGTTCAATGTAAAATACCCGAGGTATTTGTTGAAGGGATCAATGGAAGACTTTGACATAACATCCCGTATGTGTGAATAAAATTGTTCTGTGAAGATGTCTCTTGTCTTGCCCACGATCTTCATCGCTGCAGGTAGCCCGGATCATGGAGATCGAGCACCGGTGAGGCTAGGAGCAAGGAGACCGTGAAGTGTTATACCGAGCGCTAGTGATAGTAAGGTTCACTAGGGTAACATGGATCATGTCCTTGGGGCTAAATGAGGTGTACTCATTAAACGCCCAAAGCTCTTGTCTGATTTTATTATCTTAATTATGGAGGCAACCCCGCGTGATGGATAGGGGCTGCAGTAGGACAAGTGATTCTTGATGCAGGACTCGCGCTGCTCAAGATGTTATTTTGACACATTCCCCACTTCGATCTGTAACAAGCACATCTCGATGGGTAACTTCCAGGGCGAAAATTAATATCCTATTTGATCTCAACGCATATATAAGGTTGTAAGCATAAGACCTCATACTCGTACCTCTATTTATTGTAAGTGTTTGAATCACTATTTGCTTGCTGGTCCGGTCAAAATCTGGATTTGAAACTTTAACAAAAGCTTGCTAGAGACCATCACTTTGAGGAAATGTTCCTCTCGTGGGTTCAATAAACCAAGGTCACCTCTGGGGAAATAGGTGCGGGATACTCTTTATGTTCCAATATCGGATCAATAAAAGGAAGTATCAAGCCTTTTTCCTGGTGCTATTGCCCGGGAGGAGTTTAGTGTTCCTAGCCTTTGTGTTTAGAGTGTTTGTTAAAGTTAATTTCTAGTTTTTTTACTTTCCTATTTTTAGTTTAAGTTTTGTTCTTGTTGCAAGTCTTATCAGTTGAAAAACAAAAATGTTGCTATGGCTCGTAATAATCTTGGGAGTTTTGCTACTCCCAGCAACAACTTCATGTGTGAACCCATAGCACAACCTGAGGTAGCAGCCGCTGAGTATGAGATTAAACTGAACTTAGTTTCCATGGTTCAACAGGAGCAACTTCGAGGCTTTGCTTCTGAGGATGCCGGTATGCACTTACACAATTTCATTGATTGTGCAACATGACACGCATAAAGGATTATGATCTCGACGCTCTGAAATGGCGTCTATTTCCTTTCTCTTTGAGAGGAAAAGCTAGAGAATGGCTTAGAGCATTACCTAAGGGCAGTATTACTTCTTGGGAAGATTGTTGCATTAAACTTTTATCTAAGTTTTATCCACCTACAAAGATTATGCAATTACGTTCTCAGATTACAGGGTTCAAGCAAGAGGGACTTGATCCACTAGCGCTTGTGCGGGATAGAATGAAGGAAGTTATAAGAAACGGTCCCAATCATGGAATGGAGGAATGGTTAATCCTCCATATGTTTTATAATGGCTTAAATCATATGTCAAAAACTATGCTTGATACAGCTGCAGGAGGAACAATCATGGGAAAGCCTATAAAAGATGTCAAGAGACTACTAGATGATATGCAAGAGAACCATGCCCAATGGCATGTTGAAAGAACCACCACCAAAAGGGTGAATGCCATGGAATAAAATAACGCGGAGTTGACAGCCAAGCTTGAGGAACTTATCTCCGTGATAAAAGGCAAAGAAGAGGTAAACGTAAATGCCATCACTAATAAAGAAACTAGTGATGTGAATTTTATTGCTCGTAATAGCTACAATCCTAATTGGAAAAATAATGACTATGCTCCTAGACTTCCTTATCCTAGTAATGGAGGAGCATCCAACAATTTTAATGGAGCTAATGGTAGCAATAGAAATACTCTTGAAGATACTCTTAAAAGCTTTATTGCTAGTCAGACTAAGCATAATGAAAACTTCAAGAATATCTTGAAGAATCATGATAACTTACTTGATCATTTGACCAGTAAGGTTGTTGGATTAGAAAGTTATGTGCAGGTACTTGAAGGAAGATCCAAGAATATGGAAGCAAAAGTGGCTAAAATAGCGGAGAGCCAAACACTAATTTTGGCTAAGTTTGCAGGTAAACCAGAGCCTAACCCGTTTGAATAAGTTAAAATGGTGAGAAGCAACGAAGAGAAAACTGAAGTCCTTGACACAATTCATGTGTCGGAGTACAATTGTATCGTTGCATATTTTTTGTAAAGATGATATCCATGAAGTATCCATTACCGGAGGTAACTAATAATGAAGCATATAATGTCTTTGTTAAAAAAAGTTGCATCCAAGGTACATGAACTTGATGATGAAATGAATAAACTCTACAATAAGTTACTAGCTACGCAAGAGGAAGCTTTTGAACCTACTATATAGATTGAGATAGGATTGAATACATTCAGTGCCTTATGTGATCTAGGGGCAAGTGTTTCCACTATCCCCAAATCATGATATGCTTAGTGTACGTAGTAATTTGATGATATGCTTAATTAGTGTACTAATTTGATGATATTCTTAATTAGTGTAGTAATTTGATGATATGCATACTGTAGTGATGTGAAGATATGCTTAGTGTTGAATCTGATGATATATGTGGATTGAAGTGTATGCTTTGATTGATAATTACGCATGACATGCTCATTTATCATATATATTGTTTTCAGAAATTACCTAAGAAGCTATTGGTGACCCACAAGTATAGGGGATCAACCATAGTCCTTTCGATAAGTAAGAGTGTCGAACCCAACAAGAAGCAGAAGAAAATGACACGCAGTTTTCAGCAAGGTAATTTCTGCAATCACTAAAATTGTTGGTAACACGGCAAGGTAGCCCAATCCTTTTGTGGCAAAGAACAAGCCGGAACGGTCTCTTATAATAGGTAAAATGTTCTTGAGGGGAAAAGAAAATTTCATCTAGTCACTTTCATCATGTTGGTTTGATTCGCGCTCGCTACTTTGATAATATGGTATGTGGGTGGACCGGTGCTTAAGTGTTGTGCTTACTTGAACAAGCCTCTCACTTATGATTAACCCCCTTGCAAGAATCCGCAACTATGGAAGAAGAATTAGGATAAAATCTAACCATATCATTAAACATATGGATCCAAATCAGCCCCTTACAAAATAGCGCATAAACCAGGGTTTAAGCTTCTGTCACTCTAGCAACCCATCATCTAATAACTACTCCACAATGCATTCCCTTAGGACCAAAGTTGGCGAAGTGTCATGTAGTCGACGTTCACATAACACCACTAAGGAAATCACAACATACATACCATCAAAATACCGAACGAATATCAAATTCACATGACTACTTGCAACATGACTTCTCTCGTGTCCTCTAGAAAAAAGTAACTACTCACAAATAATATTCATGCTCAAGATCAGAGGAGTAATAAATATCATAATGGATCTGAACATATGATCTTCCACCAAATAAATCGGTTGTCATCAACTACAAGATGTAATCAACACTACTAGTCACCCATAGGTACCAATCTGACGTTTTGATACAAAGATTGAACACAAGAGATAAACTAGGGTTTGAGATGAGATAGTGTTGTTGAAGATGTTGATAAAGATTGGCCTTCCAAAGATAAGAGGGTTGCTGGTGATGACGATGACTTTGATTTCCCCCTTCCGAAGGGAAGTTCCTCCGGCAGTATCGCTTCGCCAGAGGACAAAAGTGCTCCTGCCCAAGTTCCGCCTCGAGACGGCGACGCTCCATCCCGAAAGTCCTCTTTTTATTTTTTTCTAGGTCAAAAGACCTTATGTATCAGAAGATGGGCACCGGAGATGGACCAGGGCCTCCACACTACAAGGAAAATGCTTATACGTAGAAGTTTACCAGTAGCATCTGATTGGGGGCCCATGCTACTGGTATGTACCAGTAGCGCCTGGTACAAAATGTGCTACTGCTACTGCATAGCAGCAGCGTTGGTTAGCATGGTCATGCTGCTGTTACGTGGGTCGCAAGGCCAAAACTCTAGCCCACTTAGATGTAGTGTGGGCTGTGCGTCGACGCTACAGCTAATGGACTTAGCAATAGCATCGGCCTGTACGCCGCGCTACTACTACACCAAGTGAAAACCCCGGCCGGCCCCCTCGCAAGTACGACATAAGTTGGAGCAAGTCGAGCGCATGACAGAACCTTACGCCTTTGTTGTGAGTGAGAGATGAACAATTTTTGGTAAGCACTTGTTGACTTACCAAGAAATTTTATATGACCAAAACGAAAAGAGGGAGGGAGAACCTACATAGGGTTGGATGAAAGATGAACGGGCGCCAAACAAGTCTTCTTTTTTTCTTAAGTAGAGAGATATCTTGTCTTTGCATAAGAAGAGAGATAGAGAGATCTTAGAGAGAGAGAGGGAGAGAGATCTTATCTTTTTGTTTGTATAGCGCAATTGAAAAATATGTTATTCCCTTCGATCCAAATTAATGGTAGCTACCCATCTTGGAATTGTGTTCTTCGGCTTCGTCGTCTCGATGGTGCGTGCTCCAGCAGCGTCTTGGAGTTTGGGAGATTTATTTAGGATGCAGTGGGCCAGCATTTATCCTCTCTTCAGGGTACGACGGTGACGGCCTTAGTAGGGCTGGTTCGGCGCATGTCAAGTGGATGGCGACGGGCAATTCCAATGCTCTTCTGCTACTTGGTTGGATGAAGACGATGGATCTGGAGCCCGACAGGCACGGGGACGCTCTGCAGCCGACGAACCACATCGGAGAAGGTTTTATCGTTCGCGGGAGACGAGTTCATCGGCTCACAAAGCGGCTTTGTCCGCGATGGTGCTTCTTCGGACCAGGGTATGAAGGTTTGTTGTCTCTCTTATCTCCGGCGGCACTGCCGCGATGGTGGAGATAGGCGGTAGTTGCCAATCTACACAAGCACCTCCAAGGCTATGATTGTACTTTGTCTCATCGCGGGGTGTTTTGTGCAAATGTACCAGGACATCTGTCCTCGCTCTGTCTGGTTTGGGACTGCGTATGTTGTAACTTTGACAAATATTGAAACACGTGGTTTCCATTTCAAAAAACAAAATTTAATGATCATTGCTTTAGTACAACTTTGTATAGTACAGGTCGACATGTATGTATGCATGTAAAAAATCAGCAAGTGTATAGGGTATGACGGATGAAATTCTCTTAAACGAGGTAATTAGTGTCAAAAATGACAAACTCAGGGGTAAAAAACTGAAATTCATTCTAAACATAGGATTTACTTGGTAAGCACTTGTTTGGTAATACTTACTGGATTATGAAGAAAACATAATTTTATTTGATAAGTCAACAAGAGACTGGGCAATTGATAAAAGGGCAGCCCGATGCACATAGCCTCCCGTTTGCGCAGGACCTCATGGTCACAAGGCAACAGCTTTACCGCTGCATCAAGACTAGGCAATTGAAAACTGGTGGCAAAAACAGAGAAGAGGGTGGGTAATATGAAAACAAAAAGTGTGGGGGGGGGAGAACATACATAAGTTGGAGCAACTACGACATAAGTTGGGTCAACACGACTGGGATGTTTCGGGGGAAACCCTACATCTGGGTTTACCGAATCGAACGATGGTGGCGTCTTCGGTGTCGTTCTCCCTCCTGGGGGGCATCGTTTTGGAGCAGGAGCTAGCTGGAGGGGACAAGAGGAGGAGCGCTGTTACATCTACCACAAGGCCGGCGACGGATCCCGGCGGTATGGCGCTGCGGAGTTTCAGTGACAGGCGTGTGTGGATGGATATGTGCAGGATGGTGGCATTGTCTGGTGCCGTGGTGGCATCGACGACAGGCCTAGCAAGGTTGGTGCGTCAGTACTTGTTCTGGAGATGGATCGGTGGAAGGCGACGGCAGCGATCATTGAGAGTGTACCGGACCGGTGTGTGACCTAGTCGCGGTATATGGCTGTTCTAGGGCATCCGGCTTTAGATGTTAGGTTGTGTGATGTATGTTTGGTATTAGGCTCGAACATTCGGCACCCATTCATCAAGGGGTTAGGAGTAGCGACAGGTATCGCCAAGATGATGGCTTTAGACTTATTGATGTATTACTTTGTAAGGTTATTGTAAATAATTCATAAAATGGTTGCATGCATCGCCCAGAGGCCGGGGTATATCCTCCTTTAAGAAAACGACATAAGTTGGAGCAAGTACGAGCGGACTGTTGTGTACGAGAGATGAATGCTTATCTAGTAAGCACTTGTTGACTTAGGTGGTGTTTGGTTCTCTAGTTCTAGGACTTTTTCTAGTCCCTAGGACTTTCGGAAAAAGACTCTCAAGGAGGTGCTTCTAAGGACTTTTAATAAAAAGTTCCAAAAAAAGTCTCACCGTGTTTAGTTTGCTAGGGACTTTTTCTAGTCCCAACACAAAAAAGTCTCTGGAACCAAACACCCCCTTAGCAAGAAATTTTATCTGGTCAGTCAAGAAGAGATGAGGTAGTCGAGGCAATTTCCGAAAAAACAAAGAAAGGAGGAAAATTCAAAAGAAAAGAGAAAGGGAAGACTTACATAGGGTTGGATGAAAGATGAATGTGCGCCAGACAAGTCTTCTTCCTTTTAAGTAGAGAGATATATTGTCTTTGCATAAGAAAAAAGAGAGATCTTATCTTTTTGTTTGTATAGCGCAACTGAAAATATGTTATTCTCTTCGATCCAAATTAATGGTCGTTGCTTTAGTATAACTTTGTATAATACAAGTCGACGTAAGTATGCATGTAAAAGATAGGTAAGTTTATAAGTTTCAGAAGACCGTTTTCGTGTTTTCCTTCTTAAATCAAGTTTCACATTCTCATTTTGCCAGCATTCAACTATGATGCAACCCACTGTCGTTGCCTCAATGCCTCGTGGCCACGATCAGGGGTGGTTATATTACGGTAACAAAAAGGAACTGCCCAGGACCAGGGGATTTGGCGGCCGGCAACGCAGCGCCATCCCACCGTTTTCGCTCCTCACTGCCGCCCAATGGAACCCAGCATGGTAGCAGAGACGCGCGCCGCCCACCCGGACGGCGGGCGCATCACGGCGGCGGCGGTGGTCGGCTGCATCTGCCTCGACCACGTCGCGTGCGCCGAGTGCGATCGCATCCTCGGCATCCCATTCCTCGCGATCGACGCACGGCGCCCGTCCCCACGGCGCGCGTCGACGACGCCGGGCTCAGGCTCGGGCTCAGGCTCGC
>NW_024120398.1:0-8868 GCF_003073215.2 Triticum urartu
CATGGCCCTGGAGCGCGCCGGCGCAAGGAGGCACATCAGGGACGTGGCGACGGCCACCGGCATCCCCTATCTCGGCGTCGACATCGTGTGCAGGAAGCTGCGCCCCCACGCCGCGCTGCTCTTCGACTGACGCACGCGCCGCCATGGTTTCGTCAGTGCTCTTCTCCTGGCAATCTGGTAATACTATGTACTGTATGATCCCGTAGTGTCTGAAAGCTATTGAGTGCTACTACTTGCTTGATTATTACGTACTACTACGCCGATTAGTAATAGATTTAAATCACTAAAATAGTATTCTAAACGCTCTTACATTAGTTTACGGAGGGAGTATTATTTAAGTCGGAACTCGTCGTGGAGAGAGATAATTTGCAAATTATCAGTTAGCTAAACTCGTCTACATGCATCTTTTGACTCGTTTCCTGTTGTTTTCTGCGCTTGATTTGGAAAAAGAAAAACCACCAGCTAAATACTGCCAGTAAACGCTCTTATATTTCTTTATAAAATGAGTACAAAATTACACCCGTGATACATTCACTCGCTGATATCGGTGCTCCTCCAATCTCTTAAATTGCAAATGTGACCGGCTTAGTTCCTAGTGTCAAGTTGTACTCGGTACTACTATATCTCAAGAAGGAAAAGAATTCAACACATGGCGTCCTTCTCATCAAGCAGCCAAAGGAAGGGACCAGAAAGTCTTTCTTTACTTTTCCTCCTTTTTTTTCTTTTCTTATTGTTCTTATTACCATGGAAGGCTAAACAGTTGGGTTCCTGCAACTTGCAAGCATGCATGTTCTGGTATAAGCAAAAAACAAAAAACAGCAGCAGCACATGGTTCCTGCAAACGCATGCTATTGCGAGAAGGTTTTTCTTCTTCCCACTAAACTTGCAGCTTCCTTTTTTTTGCGTCGAACTTGCAGCTTCCTGGAAGCTTCCCACTAAACATGCGTACGCGCAGACCCAGCATGACGCAGTTCCTGTTGAATTCTAACACAATTAATTTGTCATTGTTTCGACAAATCTAAGACAATTAATTTGGGACGGGGCGGTACTACCCTCGTAAAAACAAAACAAAAACGTGTAATTCATTTGTGTACCTCCTCCCAACCCCACAACTATTCACTTGTCTAACTGTATTCCCCTTTCATTTTAGTCATGTGTACATATTCTGAGGATTGATATTTGGTCAGTCGATTTTGTTGGCAGTTGATTCCTAGTTTGAGATTTGTGCTCCCTTTTTTTTCATGGTGGTTTTTTTTTGTTGGGCTGATTTTTTGACGGACCACTGGTTTGGGCCAGTCAGTTCCTTGATGGACTGAAGCCCGTTACCCGTGCGGCACAGCCCTCCCCTATCTCCATTTGTTTTTTTTTCTGTTTTTATGTGTTTTTGCTTTTGGTTTTTGTTTTTCCTTATTAATTATTTTTTATCTTAGTATTTTTGGTATTTGGATGAGTGTAAATATACACACAAATATTATAAAATATATGCGAAGATTGCACAATTATATAATTATTCTTTGCATGCTACAAAGAAGTACACTTTCAGCACAGAGTTGTATGCAAGTTTTTTTGTTTACTTATTGTATTTTTTATTAAAAGGTAATGCCAATGCAACTAATTGATTTTTCTTATAAAACTTCATTTTTTTGATATATATTTTTAGTTACGTAAAACCTTTAAAGTGCACGCGCACTATTTCGTAGAAACGGGCGGCCGGCTTACATGTGTGTCTTTTTTGTCAGCCGGTGGATATATTTGTTAGCGTTAAATACGTACAGACTAGTCTGGGAAACAGATTCACGCACATTTATTTTGGCCTCTTAAATTTTTATAAAGTTATATCTTTTAAACCACACGTCGGAATTCTGATCCGTTTTCACCGTTGGATTCATCGCGACGAGATCTTCGAAACTAGATCCCGCATGGATATGTTTCGATGAAATTTTTTTGATGCCAACTTTGATGCTATATGGTGCAACTAAAGTACTGCATTGTGCAACTTTAGTACTACATGGTGCAACTTTTTTTTAAACCAATTTTGAAGCTACATGATCTAACTTCATATAAGGTTGCAACCTACCAACCATAACAACTTAATGTGCAACTAGTCTACTACTACCCCGACCAACTATCTAGTAGTGGATTGCAAGCCTTGTCCCTACTTTGGGCCTCCTTCGACTCATCCATCGCCGAGCTCCGCACCATGGCTATTGTCCTCCTCCGCAAACTCCCCTCTCCGACGACATCCTCCGACTCTGGCCCCTCCTCCTCCCCGAGAGCCTGACTGCGCTCAAGTCCAACCTCCTCAACGCGTTCGACAGTGCCGCAGCAGACCTGACGGAGCTTGATGTAATCAGGGGTGTCTTATATTTAGCTACTTTGTGCTCAGTTGGCTTGTTATATAGTCTAGTTGCACATATATTGATGTTTGGTTGGCTTATAATGTAGTCTAGTTGCACACATATTGATGTTTAGTTGGCTTGTAATGTAGTCTAGTTGCACACATATTGATGTTTAGTTGGCTTGTAATGTAGTCTAGTTGCACACACATTGATGTTTAGTTGACAGGAAGACTAGTTGCACACACATATGCTCAGTTGGCTTGTAATTTAGTCTAGTTGCACACACATTGATATTTAGTTGGCTTTTAATGTAGTCTAGTTGCACACACATTGATGTTTAGTTGGCAGAAAGACTAGTTGCACACACATATGCTCAGTTGGCTTGTAATTTAGTCTAGTTGCACACATACTGATGTTTAGTTGGCAGGATACTAGTTGCACAGACATATGCGCAATTGACATGGCAATGTAGTCTAGTTGCACACGCATTGATGTTTAGTTGGCAGGATTATTGACACACACATATGCTCAGTTGGCGCGGCAATGTAGTCTAGTTGCACACACATTGATGTTTAGTTGGCAGAAGGACTATTGACATACACATATGCTCAGTTGGCGCGGCATGTAGTCTAGTTGCACACATATTGATGTTTAGTTTGCAGGAAGATTAGTTCGTCAAAACATCCCCATGTGGGATCTACTTTTGAAGAGCACGTCGCGAGAGTTTCAACGGTGAAAAGGTATCTAAATTTCGACACACGGATTAAAAGTTATGCCTTTTTAAAATTTTAAAATCATAAAATAAATGCAAACAAACACATGCACATGCATATGCATGCACAGAAGAAGATATATATGCTGGCATTTAATACGTAGCAGAAAAAGAAACTACTAGATGACTATTTTAATTAAAAGGGGAGACAAAAAATTACCTAAAATGACGGGCCGCTTGCTAAGCATCCCAGGCGGCCATGCGCCCGCTAGATGCGTCCTTTTAGTTATTATTTTTATTTTCTTTCTTCTTTAAGGATGATACCAATACCAATAAATCATTCCTTCTTAGAAAAAAAATTTAGCGGAAAATCCATTATTATAAGCTTATTGTTGCTTTTTTAAAAGCAAAATTTCATTGTATATTATAAGTTGCGCCCCCACGCTGCGCTGCTCTTCGACTGACGCACGCGCGGCCATAGTTTTGTTAGTGCTCTTCTCCTGGCAATCTAGAGTACGTACTTATACTATGTATGATCCCTCAGTCCAATTCTACTACTTGCTTGATTATTACTACGCCGATTAGTACGTATTTAATTCGAAACTCCTGTAGGGAGATGATATGTAAATTATCAGTTAAACTCGTCGACGTGAATCCGTTTTAGATAAGTTAATCCTACGTACTGATCCTCGCAAAAAAAAAAGGTTGATCCTACTGATATTCAGAGTCAAGCTAGGTATGAAGGACGTAAACGCCTTGCCGTACCTTGTTTTCAAAGACGCTAGCAGTATTCCGACCAATGTTTGTACTTCAGTGTAAAATAAAATGTACGTACTTAGCAAATGAAGATAATAAAAATCATTTTCAATCCTTCTTCACAAGTTTTTAAACCCTTCGTTTATATATTTTTCTTGCGACAAGGACTCTCCTTTTTCTTTTCGGTTGATAATTGTATACTCAAATAGCAGCAACGCTACGGTCTGAATTACAAAGATCAAGTACCTCCGACAAGTCAGAGTTCAACCACACTACAGTTCTAGTTTCCGTCCTAGCAAATTTAGCCAAGAAGTCACTAACAGCGTTTTGGCCACGAGCAACATGTGTAACATAAGTTCTACGAAGACTCAATTGATGCTTGATTTCCCGCACTAAAGAGGCAAAAATTGATCTGTCATTATTTTGCTCATTAATCATGTTCACTGCTGCCAGTGAGTCTATCTCCACATGTATAGGGAGTTCCGTTCTCTGGATAGCGATCGATAATCCCTTCATACACGTACAAAGCTCTGATTCCATGGCATTTCTACAAGAGAAAAGCTCTCTGCATGATGAGTAAATGATGTTGCCAGCGCTGTCTCGAAGGATCATGCCCGCACCAGCTCGCCCATCGGCAGTCCATGAGCCATCTGTATTCAGTTTTGTCCAACCTTCTTCAGCTAAAGCCCATCTCAATGTAGTCTCTGAACTTGTTATCCTGTGCGACGAGGTAGTAATATGCTCATAGGATACAACTTGTTTTCCTTTTGCTTGGTCACAATCCGAATTATGCAGCACCAAAAGAGAGTCTAAATAGCTCATTAAGTATCTCCTCGAGGCCTCCATAGGCGGAGGGTCTTTTTTTTTGCGGAAAAACTTCCAATCTATTCATCTTCAATCAAGGTAGTACAACGAACACTAGAAATATTAAAGATTACATCCAGATCCATAGACCACCTAGCGACGACTACAAACACTGAAGCGAGCCGAAGGCGCGCCGCTGTCATCGCCCCTCCCTCGCCAGAGCCGGGCAAACCTTGTTGTAGTAGACAGTCGGAAAGTCGTCGTGCTAAGGCCCCATAGAACCAACGCACCAGAACAGCAACCGCCGCGGATGAAGAGTGTAGATCAAAAGGATCCAACCTGAAGACACACGAATGAAGACGAACGGCGAACAGATCACAACTAATCCACCAAACACAGATCCGCTTTTTGGGCGGTGGCGGCCGGCTAGGTCACGTACGTAGCCTGCTGCATATTGTTGTCTGGGCGGAGGGTCTTTGTGATGAATGATTCCATTCCGATTATCCCATCCCCTCCATAGAGTCATCGGCAACATACATCTCCTGACCTCAGACAGCGGGGCAAGAGCATCAAGTAACCATTCAGTACCACCGTTGCATATTTCCTTTATCTTTGGCGGATTCTAGCTCATGGACATACATCGCCAGAATTGCACGACAAGGGGGCAACAACACAATGCATGAAAGGTGTCTTCCATCTCTCTCCCACACACAGGACAAGTTCCTGATATATTTTTCTTGCATCCCAACTATAATAAAAATTATGTCAAGGTGAGAGCGCCGTCTAATCAGTCACGATGAACGAACTCAAAGAGGATCGAAACCCAAAAGACCAACTCGAAGAGTGCCAGAATTCTCCTCCTCGCCCCCCGCCGTTGGAGCAGCAGACAAAAGGGAGGCGAATCCACAGACTCGACGGCAAAGATAGGAAGGAGAGGGGGGGCAGAAAGATAGTTTTTTTCTTTTATACCCTTGACAACAAGCTTGTGCATCAACGTGATTCAGTAGTATAGCTTAGCTTCTACTAATGTTGTTGGTCTCTGCTGGTCTTCACCGCCTGCGCGTCCTTCTCAATCTCAAGCATCCAAAGAACCCTCATAAAGTCTTTTTTCAAGTTTCCTCATTTTTTTTCTTTTCTTATTACTATGATGAAATGCTAAACAGTTGGTTCTTGCAACCATGCATGCTACTGTACTTACTATAGGCAAGCAGCAGCACATGGCGCCGGAGCGTTTGTTCTATTGCTATCGCGAGTAGCAACAAACCACAACTATTCTCCCCCACAGCACACCTGGTTGCGGAAAGCCTCCTCCTTTTATTCTTCCCAAAACTTGCAACTTCCACCAAGCTTCGCCCTCTCCGAATACGTATACGCCGGTGCCCAGCATGACACGGTCCCTGTTAAATCCTAGTACGACCCACGCAAAAATAGAAACTCTCTTGAGTATGGTATACAGCCGTACAGGCTACAGTCCTCTCTAAAGATAAGCCTTGTGGCTTGTCCCGTCCTTTCAAAATCTTTTGATTATGATAGGTCTCATTTGGAATATCAAGAGTCTTGGCCAACCTGAAAAAATCCAATGCCTTCCGATACTATTTCTAAAGCTAGTCCTGACTCCTGACTTTATTGGGTTTCATTCAAGAAAGAAAAGGAGAGTTGATTTCTGAGGGTTTCCTCAAGTCACTCTATTCTTTATACTCCCTCTGTCCCAAATTTCTTATCTTAGATTTGTCTAGATACAGATGTATCTAATACTAAAATGTGACTTGATACATCCGTAGCTAGACAAATCTAAGACAAGAATTTTGGGACGGAGGGAGTAGATTTCTATTTCCAACATCAAAACTGTTGAAATTTAACGTTCGGAACCAACTGAATAGACAGGGATCAAACTAAACAAAGGCAGCAATTAAGGGGCTCCTCAACTAAAACTGATTTGAAATATTCCACGTTGCAAGATCTTGTCTGATGCTGCATGTAAAAACCGCCACGGAACCAATTCTAGAGTTCCCAATAGAACCAGGGCTTGGAGTTTCTCTCGAGCTTGATGACGGTGGCTCCAGAACTGATCTTCTGACCTCCCAGGCCACAATGAAAATGCAGGTTCCCCTCTACACTCTACAGGCTGAGGCAATGGCCCTCCTCGTCGCAGGAAAAAACGCCAGCAGCCAACATGGACGTTAGAGCCAACCCTGGCCAATGGAAGATCAGGTCTCATCTATAGCCTTTTTCTTTCAAAACCTCGATGACTCCAGAGAATTGAATGGGCTGGTTCACAACTGCGCGTCTGCGCCCAGCATAGTATGAAGCTGAATTTGAACAGCAACCCTACCTTCAACTGGTATAACTCAGCTCATAGTGGCTTCTCAATGTCCTATACTTTCAAAGCTGGAGTAGGAAACTTCCATGTAAAGGATTTCTAAATCCTATCTGTAAACTGTGTTCAAATGTAATATAGGACGCCTCCCGCTACAAGTGGTTCTGGCCGGTCTCTCACACTCAGCAAAGCACTCCAAAAAAGTTGCAATCACAGCAATTTCGTCGCATAAAAAGTACAGCACAATGAGCAGAACCCAAAGAACAGAAGAAAAAAGGGGAGATGCAAACATATCTATAGGCCAATACTCTACTTCCTGTAAGATCATACAGTCACGAAGCCATAATTCTGCAGACTACTCCAGGTATACAAGTTCATCGCGAAACACTGATCAAACTAGCAATACAATCCAGCAGCTATCTAGACAAGTAACAAAGCATCACCAGCACACAGCAAGCATTTCAGCCCAGAAATTATAATGAAAACCCAAATCATGCAAACAATCAATATCTCACTCAGGTTCATGATTAAAATATGGCGGTCAAAAAGATCAGCGACAAATGTCACAAACCACATTGCCATGAACAGCTGAAATAACTTGCTCACGAGCAGCTATATGCTCAAAACTGTCAGGTCAGGGATAGGAGAAATCGCACTCCATGGATTATATTTTCAATCACGACAATTTCATCACATAAACAGCTAATGATGGCACATCAACGACAGAATGCAAGGAACAGAACAATGGCTAGTGAAGTGGTAACAGGACTTAGATAGGAGGAAAACATGCCAATGGATTTATCCCCAGCAATAAACAGATGGTTTCTCATATTCAGATTTCAGCAAGCATTCCACTATTTCCAATCACCGCAATTTTATCACATAAAAAGCTGCTGACGGCACAACAATCAGAGAACACAAGGAACAGAATGGATCATTCTGCTTCGCCTCCCCCTAAGGCGGAGTTGCCACTGATTATCATCGTCCCAATACTGGTAAATTCTGTAACCGTCCTTTCCTCTTACTAGTCTATGTTTACGCCAACTTGTGCTAGAGGCATTTAACATAGCAGTTGTGGATAACACGAGTGATCAACCAATATGCCAATACTCACCATGTCCTCTACTGTATTTCCAATCACAGCAATTTCACATAAACGCTGCCAAGAGCACAACAATCCCAGAATGCAGAACAATAACCAATGAAGTGATAAGAACAGAAATTAGATGCAGCAGCATAATAGCAGCAACAGGTGGCTAGTGTAGTCTTCACATATTATTACCATGGCAAGACAAAGTGCATAAACGACAAGGGCTGATTATCAATTTATCATCATCCCAATACTGGTAAATTCAGTAACTGTCCTTCCCTGTTACTAGTCTATGTTTACGCCTACTTGTGTTAGAGGCATTCAACATAGCAGTTGCGAATAACACAAGTGATCAACCAATAGCCAGGTTTTCACACTCAGCATGTGCTCTACTGTATTTCCAATCACAACAATTTCACTAGACCGCACAACGATCCCAGAATGCAGAATGCAGAACAATAACCAATGAAGTAATAAGAAGAGAAATTAGATGCAGCAGCATAATAGCAGCAACAGGTGGCAACGTAGTCTTCACATATTATTACCATGGCAAGGCAAAGTGCGTAAACATAAGGGCTCGCGATATAAGTGCCCAACTCTGCAGATTCATCAGGCTACTAACCAGCAGAACGTAAATCCATAACACTAGCAGTCCAGTAATAACAGCGCGCGCCACCGACAGAAAAGGATTATCCAGTCTCGTATGAGCCATACATAGCAGCAGAGCAAAAACTTCCGGCGCCTCGTTTCAGAGCACCAGATTACCTCTTGAGGTTGAGGAGAACCACAGCGATGGCTGCAGTGGCTGCGGCTCCAGCGGCTGCGGCGGCGGCCACCTTCCCGTGAGGCG
>NW_024120399.1:0-10129 GCF_003073215.2 Triticum urartu
CATGTAATGTTGGTCCGGGCCGCTTCATCCAACAATACCGCCGAATCAAAGTAAGATGTTGGTGGTAAGCAGTATGACTATTATCGCCCACAACTCATTGTGTTCTACTCGTGCATATCATCTACGCATAGACCTGGCTCTGATACCACTGTTGGGGAACGTAGCACGCAATTTCAAAAAAATTCCTATGATCACGCAAGATCTATCTAGAAGATGCATAGCAACGAGAGGGGGAGAGTGTGTCCACGTACCCGCGTGGACCGAAAGCGGACGCGTTTGACAACACGGTTGATGTAGTCGAACTTCTTCTCGTTTCGACCGATCAAGCACCGAACATACGGCACCTCTGAGTTCTGCACACGTTTAGCTTGATACGTCCCTCGAACTCTTGATCCAACAAAGGGTCGAGGGAGAGTTCTGTCAGCACGATGGCAGGGTGACGATGATGGTGAAGTGATCCGCGCAGGGCTTCGCCTAAGCACTATGAAGATATGACCGGAGGCGTAAACTGTGGAGGTGGGCGCCGCACACGGCTAATAATTGTTGGTGTGTGTTATAGCGGTGCCCCCTTCATATATATAGGTTGGAGGGGAAGAGAGGCAGCCAAGGGGGCACCCAAAGTAGGAGGAATCCTACTTGGGGTCCTCCCAATTCGGCCTCCCCCCTTTCCTATTCTTATTTGGAGTAGGAAGGGAAAGGGAATCATATTCCCTTTTTTCCTTTCCTCCTTCCCCTTTTCTACTCCAATTTGGCCACCCATATGGGAGGGGCGCACCAGCCCCTTAGGGGCTGGTCTGTCCCCCTCTTGGCCCATTAAGGCCCATGTAGTTGCCTGAGGGATGCCTGGAACCCCTTCCGGTGACCCGATATGCACCCGGTACCCCCGGAACACTTCCGGTGTCCGAATATCACCGTCCAATATACGAATATTTACCTCTCAACCATTTCGAGACTCCTCGTCATGTCCGTGATCTCATTCGGGACTCCGAACAACATTCGGTCACCAAATCATATAACTCATATAATACAAAATTGTCATTGAATGTTAAGCGTGCCGACCCTACGGGTTTGAGAACTATGTAGACATGACCGAGACACCTCTCCAGTCAATAACCAACAGCAGAACCTGGATGCTCATATTGGTTCCTAGATATTCTATGAAGATCTTTATCGGTCGTACCGTAATGACAACATACGTTATTCCTTGTCATCGGTATGTTACTGATTCGATCGTCGGTATCTCCATACCTAGTTCAATCTCGTTACTAGCAAGTCTCTTTACTCGTTCCGTAATGCATCATCCCATAACTAACTCATTAGTCACATTGCTTGCAAGGCTTATTATGATGTGCATTACCGAGAGGGCCCAGAGATACCTCTCCGATACTCGGAGTGACAAATCCTAATCTCGATCTATGCCAACCCAACAAACACCTTCGGAGATACCTGTAGAGCATCTTTATAATCACCCAGTTATGTTGTGACGTTTGATAGCACACAAGGTATTCCTCCGGTATCCGGGAGTTGCATAATCTCATAGTCAAAGGAATATGTATATGACATGAAGAAAGCTATAGCAATAAAATTGAACGATCAACATGCTAAGCTAATGGATGGGTCTTGTCCATCACATCATTCTCCTAATGATGTGATCCTGTTTATCAAATGACAACACATGTCTATGGTTAGGAAACTTAACCATCTTTGATTAACGAGCTAGTCTAGTAGAGGCTTACTAGGGACACTATGTTTTGTCTATGTATTCACACATGTATCAAGTTTCCGGTTAATACAATTCTAGCATGAATAATAAACATTTATCATAATGTAAGGAAATATAAAATAACAACTTTATTATTGCCTCTAGGGCATATTTCCTTCAATCCACCGGGGTAGAAAAATGACCTGACGGTGTTGTGAAATGCTGAGGCGGGGTCTGGCCCCTGCGAGTCGGCTCTGGCTGATGAAGCCGAGTAGCCGCCCTATTCCTGGGTGCCTCCACGGTTGATGGGGGTACAACCGGTGCTCCTGGAGTGCTTGGTCCTGCCCCTGGTGTGTTGAACAAATTCATAGGTTCGTAACTTAAAGGCAAACGGGTCTGGTGCCTCCTTCGAAAGACTGCATTGGAGGTGTTTTGATCCAGACCTAAACGCCAAGCCTCGGCCTTCATCCACTTCGATTCAGCATTAACCTGAGCTTGCAGCGTGACCATCTGGGTGTTTTCAACGTTGATATCCTCCTGGACCTTGGTCATCTGCTCCCTAAGCTTTGTGATTTTTGCGTTACGCTCCGCTTGATTTTCCGCCGTGACCTCATCCCCATTAAGGTTGCCAAAGCATCCATCAACTCGGGTAAAACTTGAGCGGGAGGCCTGGCTTAGCCGGACCCTAAGGGGCCAGTTGCTGCTATTGCTCCGGCCGTCATGTTGTTGAGAGCTGACACCATGCGTGCCATGAAGATGGCGGCTCGCAGGGGCCCGGAATACTGTCACCATCGGAACGGCCCCCAAGCCCGCCGTTTTGAAGTTCGTAGATTGACTCCGTCTCTTTGGTCGAGGACTCATCACCTGAGTAGATGAGAGTCTCTCCTCCAGATGTAGATTTTTTCGCAAGTTCCACACCTTGCGTGAAGCCCATGAAGACGTGTTTCCTCCCGGCTTGGACCCGAGCGGGTTGCGCGCACCGAGCCGGCTCAACGAGGTCGATACAGATGTCCGGCTCAGGCTTAGATCCGCCGATCTCACCGATGAAGACATGGGTTCCACCGAAGGGGACCCAGTACCCGTACTCAATTGAGTCGGCCTCGGGGCCCCAGCCAGCATCGTCGATGTAGAGCTTGCCACGACGACTCTTAGTCATCCTACCAACGGCGTATCCCTCGATCCCTGGGAAAGAGCCCTTCAATAACTCGGAACCACCGTGCACTGGCCCCATTGTGGGCGCGAACTATCGTGGTTTTGTCATGGCAGATGTCCTAGTGTGAGGACTTAATCGTGAGGCCATCGCAACTAGGTGATTAGCTTGTTGGGGTTGAGCGGGACGAGAGACACGAGTTTACCTAGGTTCGGCCCCTCACGGTGGAGGTAAAAGCCTACTCCCGCTTTTCTGCTTATTGCTTGAGTACCGATTACAAGGGAGCGGATTCGCTTGAACTAACCATCGATTGATTGTAACTTGCCCTATTCTGTGCCCGGGACTCGCCTTTATATACAGGTCGAGGCCTTCGGCTTAGAAGAGTCTGGGTCGGGTCACGATCCGTGACTGAGCCTAACTCTAAGTCGCCTTGCCTTTTATGACAAGACACCATATGGCGGCATACACCTCTGGGCCGCCTGCCACCTCCTGACTTCAGGCCCTAAGCCGACCCATCTTGTGAGGCGCCCTTCTAGTCCTACGTCTTGATCGTCCTGGCTCATCCGAGGCCTAACTCCAAGAGTCGCCAATGACTTGAAGGGTTATATCCCCAACAATAGGTATTTCCCTCAGTTATAAAACCAAGGTTATCAATCCAGTAGAAGAACCAAACAACACTATGTAAACGGTACCTGCACACAAAGAACAAATACTTGCAACCCGACGCATAAGAGGGGTGCCAATCCCTCCACGGTAAAAGATAAATTGTTTTGTATAAGATTTGATAATTGGATCTAGCAAAAACACAAAATAAAATAAGTAAAGAAAAAGTGCAGCAAGATATTTTTGGTTTTTTGGAAATATAGATCTGAAAAAATATGATAAAAGATAGACCCGAGGGCCGTAGATTTCACTAGTGGCTTCTCTAGAGAAAATAGCATACAGTGGGTAAACAAATTACTGTTGGGTAATTGATAGAAGATCAAATAATTATAATGATATCCAAGGCAATGATCACGAATATAGCCATGACATCCAAGATTAGTAGACCGAAACGATTCTGCATCTACTATTATTACTCCACAAATCGATCGCTATTCAGCATGCATCTAGTGTATTAAGTTCATGGAGAAATGGAGTAATGCAATAAGAATGATGACATGATGTAGACAAGATCTATTCATGTAGGAATAGACCCCATCTTTTTATCCTTAATAGCAAGGATACATCGTGCCTCACCACCCCTTCTGTCACTGGGTGAGGACACCGTAAGATCAAACCCATCACAAAGCACCTCTTCTCATTGCAAGAAATATCGATCTAGTCGGCCTAACTAAACCAAAGATTCGAAGAAGAAATACGAGGCTATAAATAATCATGCATATAAGAGATCAAAGAAAACTCAAATAATATTCATGGATATAGATTTGATCATAAACTTGAACTTCATCGGATCCCAACAAACACACCGCAAAAAGTCATTACATCAAATAGATCTCTCAGAACAACGAGGAGAACATTGTATTGCGAATCAAAAAGAGAGAAGAATCCATCTACCTACTGCGTACGGATCCGTAGGTCTATGATGAACTACTCACACATCGAAGGAGCACCAATGAGGATGATAAACCCCTCCGTGATCGTGTTCCCCTCCGGCGAGTGCCGGAATAGGGCTCTAGATTGGATCTCGTGGTTCTGGAACTTGCGGTGGCTGGAATTGTATTTCGTCGACTCCCCTAGGGTTTCTGAAATATTTGGATATTTATAGAGCAGAGAGACGGTGGAGAAGACCCCCGTGGGCCCCACAACCCACCGGGGCACGCCTGGGTATCTCGTGGGCCCCACGGGCCTCCCCTCTGGTGCTTCCTTGGCTCTCAAGCTATCTTCTGGTTTAAAAAATCTCCAAAAAGTTTTGTGGCATTTGGACTTCGTTTGGTGCTGATATTATGTGAAGTAAAAAAACAAGCAAAAAACAGCAACTGACACTCGGCACTACTTCAATATATTAGTCCCAGAAAATAATACAAAGTTATTATAAAATGATTGTAAAACATCCAAGAATGATAATATAACAGCATAAAACAATAAAAAATTATAAATACGTTGGAGACGTATCATGTTTCCCTCTGAAGCAAAAGATGATTGGAGGAGAAAAATGCGTCTTTGGCGCATAAATCAGGTAATAGCGCCCGTATGCCGCCTTCATTGGCTTTCGCCGATGTACTGACCACCCAAACATGGAACAAATAAAAACTTGTTGGGCTCCCAATCTATGTAGGGCAACAAAAACCTACTCATTTTGAGCCCCATTTCTATTCCTAGACATTATTGATATCCTTTCTTAAATTCACGAAAAAGAAACAATCCAAAACAAATAAAAATATTATTTTGTAAGGAATTTGACCCTTTTTTTTGCAAATTTGAGAAAGTAAAAACAAATCCACCTGTCAAACAGACATCCTAGAAATATCCTGTTTAGACTCATCTAATTTTTAACTACTCCATGTGATGCAATTTTTTTGTCAATTAATTTGGATCAGAGGTAGTAGTTTATTTATATAGAGGTATCTTTTGCTAGCAGAAGGCAAAAAGTAGGTAAATAAGTTTCTAAATGTGTGGTCATGGAGGGGATCTTATTTTAGAGCCAAAGGGAAAATATCCAGCCGTCACAAGAAAAGTCGCACACGATCAGATCAAGTCATGATCACTTGTTAACCAAAAGCCAACACATCTAGGTCACCGCGTGCAAGAACAGATCCCATAAGTCGAAAAGCAAAGGAAGAAGCGCCCATTCCTTTTTGGGAAGGTTCTCACAGCAGAGCAGAGGAATCACCAATCCAGGGGAAGGAGGAGGAGGAGGAGATGGAGGAGAGGGGGAAGGTGGTGTGCATGGCGAAGCTGGCCGAGCAGGCGGAGAGATACGATGGTATGGCGGAGAGATCCCTCGCTTGGTTTGTTTGCGCTTGCTCCCTGGCCCTGCTTGTGTGCACTGTGTTTGTTCTCGGTGCTTTGCATTTCGGGTCGATCGCTGACAAATTCTTGGGGGAATAGAGGGGGGAAGTTGGGGGTTCTTGGTTCCTGTGCCCGCTGGAACCTTTGCCCTGCGATTTCCTGTTCGATCTGCTTAGTTTCTCGAGCAGTAGCCTGCAGACCATGTCGGCCATTTTTTTTCATTTCTGCTGTCCATGTGCAAAATGATCAGTTGATCGCAAACGTTGTGTGGTGATTATTATTCCGTGCTGATTTTGTTTTTGGTGATTTTAGGGCTGTCTTGCTGCCCCAGTTTGATAGTAATCTTTTTTCATGATTATTTTGGGCCCAATCTTGGCAAATTTGAGTGCTTGGTGGTTGTGGGGTCTGATTCTATACTTTGAGGGGCCCTGACCATGAGTTGCTTCCTGCTGTTTCATGATGTTCCACTGAGAAAAAGAAGGATCTTCGGATCATCGAAGATGCATTCTGTTCTCTATATGGTACTGCTAATAGCCTAACTACACATGATCTATTGAACTTCCCTAGTGTGGAAGAAGTGGAACTGTGTATTCCATGTTTGTAATAGCGTAATGCTTAAACCTTTTAAGTAATAAAGCGTCCCTTTTTGAAAAAAAATGTTTGTAATAGTGTAAAAGGTTGTGTTTTTTCTTTTATGGTTGGACTGGATTGATCTTGATGCTGAAGTATATTGATTTTTTTTTGGCAATTTGGTCACCATTAAATGCTTATGTCTTCTAACTTCCCAGTTCTACATGCAAAGTAGTACTATGTCACTATCACATTGTGTTGTGCAGGGACCTCTTTACTTTCCCCTTCCAGTTCATTTTGTTGACAACTTGACATAGCATCTAAAACTGGGTCTTGGCATGAGATATAGGAAACCTCCCTAATTGATTGACCTAATTTATGTGATGAAATCATGAGCATTGTTCTAGCATTAGGGCATGTACAGTGGTTGATAAGACAGTGTTATCTTAAGCCTTGCATGTAGTTTAGATATGACAATAAAAGGATGTCTACAATGGGTTATCTCTTAGCCATATCTTTAATAACTAGCAGTTCCTAAAAATATGATGAGTCATATTGTGCTAAGAGATCACCTCTTAAATAAAAGAAGACAAGCCTTTTCTTATGACTTCTCTCTCCTCCACCTCAGCTTTTATCCTAGCTGGCATTCCTAAGATAGCACCATTCTACATGCCCTTATTGGCTTCCACATTCCCTGATTTATCGCAGTTGGTGGTAGACAACATCATGTTCCCCCTTTGCTTGCAACTCTTGTTAACATGTGACTCCTTGCTCTTAGAAACTAGTTTTTTTTTTTCTTTCGGTAAGGGGATAGCCCCGGCCGTTGCATCGGTTGATGCTCCCAGAAACTAGTTAGTGGGTGCTATGCATTCTTCTGGTTTGGATATGTCTCGTTTTGGGAGAACTTTCTTGTCCACCTTTTCTATACACAACTTTTGAAGTAATTCATACAACCAGTTGGGCTGGAAAAGAATTGCTTTTGAATTCTGTTTGTTCCTCCAAAATCTAACAGATAACTTTCATAACTCTTGAGTTTCCATGAAGTTAGTATTAACTCTTAATTCATGGTTGTTCCTGCAGATATGGTGAATTTTATGAAGAAGCTTGCTAGGATGGATGTGGATATGAGCGCTGAAGAGAGGCATTTATTTTCAGTTGGTTTTAAGAATACAATTGGTGCAAGGAGGGCATCATGGAGAATCCTTTCTTCACTTGAGCAAAAGGTGGCAGTGGGTGAGCAGGCTGGCCAGATGATAAGTGTCTACAGAACGAAAGTTGAGGATGAACTAAGGATGGTTTGCAATGAAATATTGTCAATCATCGCTATTCATTGCCTTCCCTTGGCTAATGCGGGTGAAAACGTTGTGTTCTTTCATAAAATGTATGTGCAGGTTCATAAATTCAGCTCTTCTTTTGACCAATCGTCTATTGCTGCTCTATGTTGGTCTATTTTCCGGTCATTACATTCAGAGTTCACATGATACTTATATATCCATGTTTTCCTTATCCAGTTTGTACATGCCTAACTTTAAAATTCCAATTATTGACAGGAAAGGTGACTACTACCGTTACCTGGCTGAATTTAGCACTGGGGCTGAAAAGAAGTCTGCGGCTGATCAATCACTCATGGCCTATCAGGTGTGAAACCTTTCAACACGTGCACATGTTCTAACTTACTTCTTGTTCTAAGGCTCGCATTCCACCTCTGACAATCTTCTAGCGAATGTTGCTGCAGCATGCCATGGTTGTCGCCTCCACTGAGCTTTCACCTGCTCATCCAGTCAGGCTTGGCCTTGCGCTCAATTTCTCAGTGTTCTTTTATGAGATAATGAACTTTCATCAGAGGTCATTCACCCTTAAATGACTCCTTTCGCCCTTTGTTCTGATGTTTTGTAGTTTAAAATAGATACCCTAATTCGTCATGCTTCTCTTTTTAAAATAAATATATAAAATGGGCAGACCTACCAGGAGGCTACTAAGTTCAGATGAACCCATCACATCTTGTAGCCACTTCATTTAGTAGGTTATATGTTTGCTGTAATCTTTTCCAAATATAGAGAATCACGATTCCTCAGAATCTTTATTTTTTGAAAATGGAACCTTTATTACCCCTGGTCTCTGCATCTGAAGATCCATATAGCCAACCTTATTAACTATATGGATACTTATAATTTACATAGTTAAATCCCATAAATGCAATGTTAAATAGTTAAATTCATTGACAGTTTGACCCCATTATCGAAAGTTTTCTGGGTCTCCCCTTGGTTTAGAAGATACGGAGATGAATGTTCATTATTCGTGATTCTGCATGTTGGTACCATGGCAGCTTGCTTGTCATCCCAGCATGCTAGTTTGCACAGGTTGTTAGGAGCTAGGGTTCTGCCCGGTCTTGGCCGGAGGCTGTAGGGGAAGGAGGGAGAGGGGCGAGGGCTCGAGCGCGGCAGCCGGCGGCGAGGCGCCGTCCTTGCGCGTGGGGCGGCGGCGGAGACAGGAGGCGGCTAGGGTTTTAGGGTTCCGGCTCCTCTGGGAGCCGGGCAATAGAATAGGCTTATTGCTTTATCCTCAAAATAGTCTTACAACTTATATATAACCATAATCTGAAAAAAAAACTAAGATAACTTGGACCTTAAGCCTGCCCAATGGGCCCCTGGCGGCCATAGACCTGGCCGGTCATAACAACAACATACAAGCTGTGGTCGGTATCAACGCATCATCAGGGAGGTCGACAATGACAACATGTGTATGTTTATTCACTACAGTCTCTGCCTCGAACTAATAATTAATTGGTTTCAGTTAATTCTATTGATTAGTCTGTACTATTACGCTAATGATTACAAATCTGAAATCCAAATTTACCATGGCCTTGATATATAATACATTTGATTAGGTTGGTCGAATCAACGACAGGGAGTTCGTTGTGATGGTGAAGAAGGGGATCGTTGGGAACATATATATAAGGTTGACCCAGAGGCACAGCTCCCACGCGATCATCTTCCATGGAGCGGACGTCCTCAGTTGCATTGTGGCTCTTCCCCCAATCAATCACCTTTGTGCCAATTTCATATCATATACTTGAGTTTTAAATGATCGGAGTTATGAAGAATAAAGCAGATTAATCATGTTGTACTTGTTGTATACAAGCTAGCCCCCCACATTATTTATTTCCTATGCAAGATATAGGACATGAAAAGAGTGATTGTCGTGGTACCAGTAAGAACCCATGTTGCTTTAGGTAGTTATATCTTTTGGCCGAAATTTTCATATACCTTTGTTCCTGTTGTGATATCAATATTTTTAACCAAGTCATTATTAATGTTCGTGTAAACTGATGGAGATAAAAAATTGTTTGCATCATCTATGTGACCTGCATCCCTATGATATTTAATTTGACATCTTTTTTAGATGTTATTTTGTATTCCTGGATTAGTATGGTTACATGAGAAACTGAATTTTTCGTTCTATAGGAAATTTGGATTCACTGAGACAAGGTCATCAAAATCACGATGATCGATATGCGGTAGTACAGGCATCAACACTGTCCATCTAGGTTCAGAACCAAGCATGAAGGTTAGGATTAATTGTTCTTCATACCAAGTTAAATTCAAGATGCAAAAATACTGATAGGTCCTCATTTTATACTTGCGAGTTATGATTTCCAGATTATATTGTTTCAATGATGTGCCCTTCTACCATATAATGTCATTCAAGAAATTTATTTGTAAAATTTGAAGCGCAAAATGGTACCCCCCCCCCTC
>NW_024120400.1:0-17076 GCF_003073215.2 Triticum urartu
AGTCCCCGTGACTCACAGATACTTCCAAAACCAGCTTGCAGGTGCCGATGAGTCCGTGCAGATGACGCAACCAAGCTTAGGAGGAGCTCGATGAAGATCTTGTCCTTTGTGTTGTTTCGTTCTAGTTGATCAGTAGTGGAGCCCAGTTGGGGTCGATCAGGGACCTTGTCGCATTTGGGGTTCTTCTTTTATTTTGGTTCCGTAGTTGGACCTTGATTGTATTTGGTTGATGTAATGCTTTATTCATGTAATTGTGTGAAGTGGCGATTGTAAGCCAACTAAGTAACTTCTTCCCCTATTTTATTACATGGGTTGTGTGAAGATTACCTCACTTGCGACATATGCCTTCAATGCGATTATGCCTCTAAGTCGTGCCTCGACACGTGGGAGATATAGTGATTGTATTTGGTTGATGTAATGCTTTATTCATGTAATTGTGTGAAGTGGCGATTGTAAGCCAACTATGTATCTTTTCCCTTATGTATTACATGGGTTGTGTGAAGATTACCTCACTTGTGACATTGCTTTCAATGCGGTTATGCCTCTAAGTCGTGCTTCGACACGTGGGAGATATAGCTGCATCGAGGGCGTTATAGAAGATCACTGGTATGAGGGGGATTCAGAAGGAGAAGACCACTCCTATTTACCCCTTGAGGTCTTCGCTCTAACTTGGCATGCTGCTCTTGGTAATATCATGCATATGGTGCCTTGCATTGCATACTTTATACATCAAATATGTCATCTGCTTAGTTTAGACATGCTTTGTGTGAATGCCATCTGTTTAGTTTCCTTATCGTATATGTGAATCATGCAATGCCATCTTGTTTAGCCAGGCATCATATATGTGAATTATATCATGCCATCATTTTTTATTACATGTTAAATTTGTCAACCATTTTAGTACATTCAATTACTCTTTCTGTGCATCAGCCATTCGGCACGGTCATGGAAAAATCTTGAGTGGTAACAAGGTCTTCAAAGCAGACAATGTTGTTTGACGAAGCACTTTGCTGGTTACAAATAGCTCCTCAAAGGAGGATTCAGAGACAAATGACCAGTCCTATCCCCCCCAAGGTGCATGCTCCAACTTGGCAGGGTTTTGTTGCTCATATCGTGCATACAGTATCTTTCATTGCTATGTCATTTGCTTAGTTTAGACATGTTTTGTGTGAATGCCACCTGTTTAGTGTCTAATTACCATATATGTGAATTATGCAATGCCATCTTGTTTCAAGACTTCATATATGTGAATTATGCCATGCTATCCTGTTGCAAGACATTATATATGTGAATTATGCAATGCCATGCAGTTTAGCCAAGCGTCATATATGTGAATTATATCATGCCGTCCTTTTTTGTATTTCTCGTTGCATTTGTCGACAATATTCGTATATTGAACTGCTCTTCCAGTGCATCAGCCATTTGAATTGGTGATGGAGAAATCTGGAGTGAAAACAAGGTCTTCAGAGCAGACAATGCTACCTGCTGAAGCAGATATCTTGCTGGTTACAGATAGCTCTTCACAGGAGGATTCAGAGGCAGATGACTAGTCCTATTATCCCCCTGAGGTGTATGGTCAAACTTGGCAGGGTTACATTACTCATATCATGCATATGTTGTATTGCAATGCTTAGTTTTTACATCATATACACAATATTGAATGCCATCTCCTTAGTTGACACATCATATATGTGATTGCCCTCTACTCACTTGCTTAGTTTACTAGTCAATGTGTACGTGCAATGAACGCTAGTTTGAAAGTATATTAAGTGCATGCGGATACTAAAGGACATTATTTGCGTGTTATTATGTGATTAGCACTATATTTGGCATGAAATTAACTGCGTGCTAAACGTGTTGAGCGCTCGACATTGAAGCAGTCTAGGTCGTTGGATTGACATGATCTCATGGCCGAGATTATTTGGATCTGCCCATTTGGGTCTTCTTATATTGGTATAGACAAGTCATATATTTGAATTATATCATGCCATGATGTTTACATAGACAGCATGTATCTGAATTATGTCATGTCAACCCATTTTCTAAAGACATAATATAGTTATATCATGTCATCATGTTTACATAGTCATCATATTTTGAACTATGTCATTCTATCCGTGAATTATATCATGCCATCATGTTTCCATCGACGGCATGTTTGTGATTTATGGAATGCCAACCACTTTCATAGACACACCATATAGTTATATCATGTCATCATGTTTACATAGTCATCATATTTTGAACTATGTCATTCTATCTTGTTTATTTATCCATCATACATGTGAAATTCTGTCATGTTATCCTATATAATTAGCCATCATATATGTGAAACATTACCTGCTATTCTGTTTGGTTAGACAACATAAATGTGAATTATTTCATGCCCTGTTTTCTTCCCTACTGTCCTGCTATTCTGTCTATCTTACAATGTCTATACATTCAATTACTTTTCTTGATTATCAGCCATTTCAATTGGAGGGGGTGATGGCAGTAACTGTGGGAGTAAAAACATTGTCTTCAGAAAAGATCGTGCTACCTGTCGATGCAGATAGAACCACGGTTGTACTTGCCCAAGAACCAGCCCCAACACACATAACCTAGACTCACGCAGATTGTACCCCTACCCATTTGGACAGAGAACCAGCTACACCCCTTCTAACCCCAACCCCAGTAGATAGCAACCCAGTTCCAGTTGGCACAACACCGTGTCCACCATGGAGCACCCAAACACGATCCGTTAGTAAGGCAACTACAGTTCCCAAAGCACGAGGACCACCACTCCGATCCCCAAGTCAATGCTTAAAGAAGAAGAAGAATTGTTCTCAGGTCAGGTTCCATAGCTATGGTTCATACTACTTTGCTCTTGCATCACTGTAATTACTCATACCAACTAATTTCAAATTTGATGGATGCAATTGAAACTCCAATGGCGCAACAGGTATGTTTTAAACCTATTTATTTAACGTGTTTGTTGTTGTAATTTGCTCTATGTTGATTTCAGTTTCAATTGAATAATCAGTTATGTTCCCATGCCACGCACATTACAAGTGTTGTTATTGTTGTGTAGTTTCCCAAACTTATACTCTGTCTATGCTGCTTTGTATTAAATAGATATGATTCAAACTGTCTCTATCTTTATTTGGCAACATAACCTAGAATGATATAGACCATACAGTGACCATACTACATAGATATATGTTTGTTTCGTGCAGTTATCCTGTCCACCTTACTACTGAACTGGTTTACCAAAATGAGTTCCGTATACAACATGGTAAACATGTGATGTGTTTGTTTGTTTCTCTTTTAGAGCGTGGATAAAATATTGGAGAAGAGTACCCCGTTATGTAATGGTAAAGGAAGTAATGCATATATGGTTCAAGATAGTGAGACATCCATGTTGGTCTCCAAGAAAGATGATAACAACTATATTGAAGACACTGAGACAACCCCAAAGTCATGTGTTGATGTAGTGTTCGAGTTACTGGCTACTACTGCTGGCACCAGCTCTTCGAACTCGCTGCCTGAATCAGTTTGGCATCTTGAATCTCAACTTCAAGTTGAAATACATCGATCAGATGTTATGAGACAGGAAGTCTAAGGACCGAGGAAGCCCTACAGAATTCAAATGCATATTTTCTGGTGCAACAGCAAGTGCTGGAGGATTTAAGCGCCAAACAAAAGAAAGTTAATAAGCTTGCTAAGCACCTTGCCATCATTATGCGTACCCAGGATATTGTTTCTTGAGCTCTTCTGAAGTGGTTTCAGTTTTGAACTTGTTTTGTTGTGGCGTTTATTTGCACTGGTCACCAACTTTGACAACCAGTATATATGATATGCGGCTTTGTTCCCTATATTTGCACTGGTGGGGAACTTTGATGCCCAGTGGATGTAATATGTGTAATAGCCGTGATAGCCTAGCATAAGTTGCTTGCTTATTTATTTCCTTGTTGTCTTGTTTATTTGTTTGCTTGTAATCAGTGTAGTTCTTTTTCCCCGGTTTGCTAGTGGCCACAATAACCTATTTTTTAAAACTAGGACACAATAACCATGGGCTACATATTTACTGTATTTACCATGGGCCTGCTACGGGCCGTAGAAACAATAGGCCTTCTACGGGCTGTAGAAACAATGGGCCTTCTACGGGCCATAGCATCAATGGGCCTTCTACAGGCCGTATGATCGATTGGCCAAACATGGGCCAATCACAGACCGCATTATGGGCCGTAAACGGGCTAGATTTGAAATCGTCTATTCATGGGCCGACCATAACGTGCCGTCGTTAATCGGCCGTATTTGATGACATTGCGAAAACGGCCCAAAGGATTAACGGGCCAATTGTAACCACGGGCTGAATTTGGCCCACAAGCAAAAAAGGCCAGTAATGGGCCATAAGTAACCGAATGCTGGAACTAAGCCCAAGAATAAATGGGCCCTGAGACGGTCGAAAGATAACACGGGTTGGAAACAGCCCAATGGAATAATGGGCCGTTAATGGGTATAAAGCGGTACACTGTTCATTGCGGGCTGGATTCACCACGGGTCGTTAATGGGCCAAGAGTTATAAATGGCCTCGTATGGGCCGAAAGATATCATGGGCCGTACATGGGCCGGAAGTTACAATGGGATGGAATCATATTGGACGTCCCAGATGAAGCTACTGGGATTAATTCTGATAGACCGTAATGGGCCGTGAGTTAGCGGGCCGTAAATGGGCTATATATGAACAAGTCGTTAATATGCATTCCCTGGGCCGGACCGTTACATTTTGACCAAGTCAAACAGGTCGGCCTTTTCATCGGAATGGGCCTCTGTTTGGCCGTGCCATGTGTCGACGTATCATAGGCACCTCCTGTCCAATGAATGGATGACATCTGTCCCAACGGTGAGCCAACACGTGTTTCCTCCAGCCAATGACAATTTTACATGTGGAAAATCCTCATTGGTCCAGGCTGTTAACAGGTTATCGGATCCAAAATCAGACCGGATAGCGTAACGACAACTGTGAGAACCCGGAATTAACTTCCAGACCCTCCTGTGTATATTTTTCAACCCCAGGATCAATGTTGGCAACACAGTGAAATGATATCATTGCAGAATACGTAAAAGCATTACAAGTAGTACATTTTTCACAAGGCATACCTAGTGAAATGTCTCATGACATTTATTACAATCAGAAAACAGCGGAAAGTACAATGCATAGCGACTCCATCTCAGCCACAGGCAGTCGGTGTAGTCCACGTGACCTCATTCCTATAGATCGCCATAGTAGTCGTAGTCCTTCATCTCCATGCAACTCTGTTGTCAACAAAATTATTGCCATGAGTACATTACGTACTCAACATGCCTCCCTCGGGGAAGGACCAAATAGCGACATGTGGCTTCAAAGGAAGGTTGTATGGCTCATTTCCATAAAGCTAATTTTGTTTGACAAATAAAGTAGTTGGATAAAAGCAGTTTTTAGATGAAAACATGTTTTATCTCCAGAATAACTTTCATCAAAGTGAGGATCCTCGATCAACTCACACTCTTCATAGGGTTCCAAGAATAGGGGAAAAGAGGGAATAAGCAAGACAGGTCCTGTACGTCAAGAAAGATTCATGTGTCGTCCATCACCGTGGACACGGCTATTCGAATAGTTTTACACTCTGCAGAGGTTGTACACTTTACCGACACAACACAATCCCGACTTGTTGCCACCAGTGGCCGCTGGCGTAGTACACCATTTGGTATACCGGCAGGGAGATTGTGACGAGGTCTTTCATTAGACCACACTTACGGTGCCAAGCCCACTAGGTTTCAACATGGAAGTAACCGCAGTTCACAGTCCGGGCCCCCCTTTTGTGCTGAGGATACTCCTCGCAAGGCAGCTATCCCATCTGCGATACAGCGGTGACAACAATAAGAGTGAACTAACTAATTAACCAAGCCAGTGCCCATATAGCAGGTGGCTGTACTGTTATCACAATCTTCAAATCCAAGACTTATTAGGACTCATACGGCACGGACAACTGATTGCCCCGTTCAACTCGTGAAGGGCGGGCAATCGCTCCTTCAATCCTTGATTCAGCTGTCGCCCACGCCAGTATTGAGATGGTAAGTTTCACCCAGTGTAGAAGAGGATAGAGAAGGTCAACAAGGGCCAACAGGCCTAGCTCAGCGTTAAGTTCCAACTGTCAATGACCTAGAGGTCATTCAACAAGGCACCTATAGGGTGATAAGCATGGCTAAGCATTTCTACTCTACGGGAACTTTATACTTCTACTCAGGTGTCAAGTAAATAGGCGACAAGCGGATCAAGGTAATGTGTCAATCGACACACTAGCTACGAGAATTAAAATAGCATGCACATGGTAACAATAAAACTCAATGCAATTTTGTAAACCATAGGATAAGTATGATCAAAGAAGGAGGCATGCCTTCGTTGTTGAGTCCCTCTTCGGTAACCTATTTCTGTCCATGTCCAACATCGTCGTCACTCCCTACTCGTCATAACGATAGCAAATGAAAGTCAAATAAATACCAAAGCAAAAGTAATCCAAATAACATCCAAAACAAATTAAGAGTGGATGGACACCAAGATAGTGATTAGATGGAGATTCCAAAAGGAGATAACATGATTGGAAGATAAGAGAAATGATTCAATGAAGTGACAGGGTTAATTAGGTTGACATGGATAAGGAAGACTTGGGATCAAGAATAACGTTCTAATACAAACTATGATATTAACCACTAGCAAAAGATTACCACAACATGCATAACAACAAACTAAACTATGTGCACTAAGCGTATGAGGAAGGCACAACTCAACTAACATGAAAGGTAAACTATGTTAGCATGCGAGGAACTATTGCAACAAGACTCAACACTCCTGAGGCTACCATAAGACCAAAGTAATCATCCATAAGAACACATAAGAGACTAAGTACTGAACTATATATATATATATAGCACATAGACATAACAAGACATGATAAATAACTTGAATGAATAACAACTAGAGTTATAACAATGCAACCACTAGATAAACTAGATATGAAGAAGTCTAGGCATATAACAATCTAATAGAGAGGTAGACTAGATATAATGCTAAGCATGACACAAGATGCCAAACTATGCTACCAATAGAATACAACTAGTAACTATAACATAACTTGGTTGATAACAAGTTAGTTAAGTATTAAGTCTACTATGAGCACAGAACCCTAATAGACTAGTTCCTCGAGGAAGCATTCTAAGCATGTAGGGAAGTAAACAACTAGACCATGCCATCGACAACATCAAGCAATGAACTATACTAGCATGAGTAAGAAAGTGGCATGTATCTATATTTAGCGCATCCAACACTTGCAAGTACCTTAAGTACACAACTAGGAATCATACAAACAAGAATTGGTACACACACATGATTGCTATCTAGTTATGCAATCATAACATCATGCCATGGTGCTGATGAAGCAAGAATGAATCATGCCTATTTGAATGTATGAGATTATAACTACTACCATATGCCTACTATCAATGATCATAACAACTTGATAACATAGAGCAAGTGCTCAAATGTCTTCACGACCAACTAAGCATGCATAGATATTGATCTAGATAAACAAAACAACTGATAATTACCCAAAAAGACAATAAGCTAAAGTTATATGCTAAGAGCATTGATTCGACAATAGAAACACAAACAAATCTATGATGTAAACGAACTACAGATGTAATCTTAGATAACAAACATCTACAAAACAAGAGGAATGAAGGCACTAATATATTATGCGACAAGGAACTACAATGGATATGTTCTCAAACAGCATAGCATTTCATTTGTCCTCTAGCATAAAGAAGCAATGCAACAACATGTACTAAAATATATAAATATCTATCGTAAACTTGAAAATGATTTCAAACAATTAAAACAAATATGCGACATGGAGGGAAATGAATATATAAACCATATCTAAGATGTCACCATGCTAATCAGAATTAAATAGTCAAGACATCAAGTATTTAATGATTCAATAAACAAGTAAAGTCTATAATAAACCTACAAAATTATAAACATGGCGAACGTTCACCAAATATTTTACTCATGCAATATAGGGCTACATGCTACACAAAAATAACACATGAGACAACGTAAAAATATAATATAAATAAAAGCAATCCTTACAACAAATCTGGTCAATGATTTTTAACTCACAAAATTACGAAATAAGTAGGAGCGACTCATAGGCATATAATGAAGATACAAATACCATACTAACATAAGAGTTCACCGGTCAACTACTATATGTGTTAATAAATCACAAGAACTAATATGAAGCAAAATCCTGATATACTACTACAATTAGGCATGCATTATATACATCAAACCATACAAAACTATATTAAAATCTATAGACATGTCTAACACAAGACAATAACCATACACATAAAATATTATTTACTTGCGACAACAAAAACTATAATCGATAAACAATAAATTTAATAAGTCATTCACACACACAAATTATGAGACCAATAGGATGTACACCTAGGCATATGGCAAACTAATGAACAATAATATATTAATACAAAATTTAACCGATGAACAAACTCCATTCAATCTTGGCAAGAAGGACTATAACAAAATTTATACTAAACTCCTATTGATGAAACTAGCGATTTAACTCCTCCATGGGTTTACTATGGACATGAGAAACAAATCGTATGTTGAACACAAGATCATTCGATGAACTAAAAGTACGCGGACATGTCGATGGCATCCATTGATGCATCGGCGCGAGCAACGACATAGATGGGTTGCATAGTGATGTCTAGGAGATACAACGTACGGTGTTGAACATGTGTACAAGAGGAATTGAAGAGTAGCTCACCAGGTTTGAGGAACGATGAGATGAACCCCACGAACGGAGTCAAAGAAGTTGTGCAAAAAAAATCATGTGTGGTCGATGAACGGCGTGGAAGAAGATGTTGGCGTACTCCTGTATACAAGGTGAAGAAGATAGCATGGATGGAGTTATCGGGCAGGCCCTCGTGATAGCGGCGGCAATCCCAAGTGGTGGCAGCGGCATGCCTCCGTCGTGTGCACGGCCAACTAATATTATGGGCTAGAATTAGTTGTATAGGAGGTAGGTTAGATAGGATACATTATACGCGCACAAGGAATTGGACAAAAACTTACTGAGCGCGACGAATCGATGCGACGAACTCGCTGAACAGTGTGGACGGACATGTAAAATTCTTTGCATGTGATCGACAGAACGTGTTTGTTCTTCCCTGAATGGATCCGTGGTGTGAAGAGGAACCTTGGGGCGCAAGGGTGCTGATGGAGATGGTCTACGACACCGGGAACGAGCACCGGCATCCATGGAACAACAGCAGTTCGAAGAGAGTTTTGGAGAGATTAAGGAAGGGAGAAGGGAGGAGTTGATATGGGTCTAGAAGAGGAGCAAGGGGCACACATATATATAGTCACGGATTCGAGAATGGTTGAGAGAATGAGGTGTGCTAGTGCCTGTACGTTTCAGCTTCCTGTGCGCATGTACGTTCAAGTGTGGGTGGAGCCGTGAGGAAGGAGAAGCGCTTGGGTTGGCATTGAAAGATGGAAAGTGGAGAGAAATAAAGAAGGAAAGAGGATTTAAAAAAGGATGCAGGAGTTTCCTATGTATTTGTAGGTGGTTGTTTCTCTTCATGTCATTGTGAACGTACAGAAGGAAGGAGAGCAGATGCTCTCCTAGCTAGAGAGATGGGCCAGTTCGGCCAGGCCCAAGTGGGAAAGTGGAAAGAGAGAAGAGGATAAAGAAATGGGCTTGGCCATTTTGGTTTGGAGAAAAAAATAAAGAAGTGAGGAGCAGATTGGGTTAGACCCATTCAGTTTGGATGGAACAAACAAAGATTTGGGCTGCACCCAAGAAAAGAGAGACTCCTAATGTGAGGGAGAAAAGAAATGAGTTTCTTTTATGGAAAAAGTGGAAACGGAATAGAGGCTAAAAAATGACTTCGGAAACTCCAAAGAAATATACACTCGCGCATAATTTAATCTGCTGAAGAGAGAAAAACAAAACCCAACTAAAAGAGTAGAACAAAACTCAATTTGAATTTAAGTTCGCATTAGTTCAAATTAAATCCTCCAAATTATAAAAGTCCAATTTAAGCTTTGTTACCAAATAAAACAAACGAAAATTTTCTCGCCCTAAATTTTGGAAAACTTTTTCTTAAACATTCTGATAATCGGGATGTTACAAGTCTACCCCCCTTAAAAGGAATCTCGTCCCCGAGATTCAGGCTGACTAAAGAGAATGGGTTTGGGTTAGCTTTGCCCTCGACATAGTTCTTCTATGTACCTTATGGAATCACGATTGATTTTGATCCTGGTGGCAAGCAACTTCGGGGTCTTGGTTGGAGATAATTCGATTGTTGATACTGTCTCCAGCTTGCTGAAAGCTTGGACGAAGTCCTTCGGTCTTGGCGATGATAACCTAATAGCATATTTGAGTGCTTGAACATTCTTTGGTAGTGCCTTCTTTGGTATGTCAAGCTTTTGTGTGGATAGACTAATTGATCCTTCCTTCAGGTTGAACTTTACAGTAGGTGCAGCGAAGGTCTTCAATCTTCGTCTTCCTTGCGAATGAAGGTCTTCAAATCTTCAATCTTGATACAATCATTGTCTACTATCCCCCTTAAAAGAGGTTCTCCATGGGGTTCACTCTCATAATAGAACACCAAATGGGTTGTTGCAACTTTGTTCTACTCAAGGTGACCTCCAGGGTTTATAGAGAAGAGGGAAAGCATAAAATGAGTAAAAGAATCCTACACAAGGCGGAGATACCCCAAAAGATAAAAAAACACTGAGATAGCCAAGAAGATATCCAAATAAAAAATCAAAAGCAACTCATTTTGGTAAATTGGGTTTTAGTATGACTGCATAGGAAAACACCAAAAAATATGCAGACAATACTCACACAAGAAAGGTTTTGCGTCTACATGCTACGAGTTCTATCACTACAGGGGTGTTAACCAACCTAATCCTACAAGGCAGGTCTCATCATAACTTGGTGCAGATCTTCAACATTGACAATTGAAGCATGATCAGCGGCTGTTGTATTCCTGAGATCTCAAGGTGTCTTCTCTCGGCAGAAATGTTGCTACTCAAAGCTTGAAGGCTTGAAGTTATGTTGAAATTCTTGGCACATCTTGTGAAACTTCTGACTTTTCAACACCATGGGCGGGGAAATGGGTTTCACATACTATAAAGAAAATGGTAGAGAAGTAGACTTTAAACTTTATTTGAATGTGACAAGGCAAGAAGAGCAATAGTGAAGAAGAAGAAGAGTACGAGAATATTCCTTTTGAAATATAATTTTCTTAAGAAAATAATTCCTAAGGCTTTCCATTTCTAACTAAGGCCACGCGACTAGGTCGACGTCGGCTCTGATACCACTTCTGTGAGAACCCGGAATTAACTTCCAAACCCTCCTGTGTATATTTGTCAACCCCAGGATCATTGTTGACAACACAGTGAAATGATATCATTGCAGAATACGTAAAAGCATTACAAGTAGTACATTTTTCACAAGGCATACCTAGTGAAATGTCTCATGACATTTATTACAATCAGAAAACAGCGGAAAGTACAATGCATAGCGACTCCATCTCAGCCACAGGCAGTCGGTGTAGTCCACGTGACCTCATTCCTATAGATCGCCATAGTAGTCGTAGTCATCACCTTCATCTCCATGCAACTCTGTTTTCAACAAAATTATTGCCATGAGTACATTACGTACTCAACATGCCTCCCTCAGGGAAGGACCTAATAGCTACATGTGGCTTCAAAGGAAGGTTGTATGGCTCATTTGCATAAAGCTAATTTTGTTTGACAAATAAAGTAGTTGGATAAAAGCAGTTTTTAGATGAAAACATGTTTTATCTCCAGAATAACTTTCATCAAAGTGAGGATCCTCGATCAACTCACACTCTTCATAGGGTTCCAAGAATAGGGGCAAAGAGGGCATAAGAAAGACAGGTCCTGTACGTCAAGAAAGATTCATGTGTCGTCCATGACCGTGGACACGGCTATTCGAATAGTTTTACACTCTGCAAAGGTTGTACACTTTACCCACACGACACAATCCCGACTTATTGCCACCAGTGGCCGCTGGCGTAGTACACCATTTGGTATACCGGCAGGGAGATTGTGACGAGGTCTTTCATTAGACCACACTTACTGTGCCAAGCCCACTAGGTTTCAACACGGAAGTAACCGCAGTTCACAGTCTGTGCCCCCCTTTTGTGCCAAGGATACTCCTCGCAAGGCAGCTATCCCATCTGCGGTACAACGATAACGACAATAAGAGTGAACTAACTAATTAACCAAGCCGGTGTCCATATAGCATGTCGTTGTACTGTTATCACAATCTTCAAATCCAAGACTTATTAGGCCTCATACGGCACGGACAACTCATTGCCCCCTTCAACTCGTTAAGGGCGGCCAATCGCTCCTTCAATCCTTGATTCAGCTGTCGCCCGCGCCAGTATTCAGATGGTAAGTTTCACCCAGAGTAGAAGAGGATAGAGAAGGTCAACAAGGGCCAACAGGCCTAGCTCAGCGTTAAGTTTCAACTGTCAATGACTTAGAGGTCATTCAACAAGGCACCTATAGGGTGATAAGCATGGCTAAGCATTTCTACTCTACGGGAACTTTATACTTCTACTCAGGTGTCAAGTAAATAGGCGACAAGCGGATCAAGGTAATGTGTCAATCGACACGCTAGCTAGGAGAATTAAAATAGCATGCACATAGTAACAATAAAACTCAATGCAATTTTGTAAACCATAGGATAAGTATGATCAAAGAAGGAGGCATGCCTTCGTTGTTGAGTCCCCCTTTGGTAACCTGTTTCTGTCCATGTCCAACATCGTCGTCACTCCCTACTCATCACAACGATAGCAAATGAAAGTCAAATAAATACCAAAGCAAAAGTAATCCAAATAACATCCAAAACAAATTAAGAGTGGATGGACACCAAGATAGTGATCAGATGGAGATTCCAAAAGGATATAACATGATTGGAAGATAAGAGAAATGATTCAATGAAGTGATAGGTTTAATTAGGTTGACATGGCTAAGGAAAACTTGGCGATCAAGAATAACGTTCTAATACGAACTATGGTATTAACCACTAGCAAAAGATTACCACAACATGCATAACAACAAACTAAACTATGTGCACTAAGCGTATGAGGAAGGCACAACTCAACTAACATGAAAGGTAAACTATCTTAGCATGCGAGGAACTATTGCAACAAGACTCAACACTCCTGAGGCTACCATAAGACCAAAGTAATCATCCATAAGAACACACAAGAGACTAAGTACTCAACTATATATATATATAGCACATAGACATAACAAGACATGATAAATCACTTGAATGAATGACAACTAGAGTTATAACAATGCAACCACTAGATAAACTAGATATGAAGAAGTCTATGCATATAACAATGTAATAGAGAGGTAGACTAGATATAACGCTAATCATGACACAAGATGCCAAACTATGCTACCAATAGAATACAACTAGTAACTATAACATAACTTGGTTGATAACAAGTTAGTTAAGTATGAAGTCTACTATGAGCACAGAACCCTAATAGACTAGTTCCTCGAGGAAGCATTCTAAGAATGTAGGGAAGTAAACAACTAGACCATGCCATCGACAACATCAAGCAATGAACTATACTAGCATGAGTAAGAAAGTGGCATGCATCTATATTTAGCGCATCCAACACTTGCAAGTACCTTAAGTACACAACTAGGCATCATACAAACAAGAATTGGTACACACACATGATTGCTATCTAGTTATGCAATCATAACATCATGCCATGGTGCTGATGAAGCAAGAATGAATCATGCCTATTTGAATGTATGAGATTATAACTACTATCATATGCCTACTATCAATGATTATAACAACTTGATAACACAGAGCAAGTACAAAAATGTCTTGACGACCAACTAAGCATGCATACATATTGATCTAGATAAACAAAACAACAGATAATTACCCAAAAAGACAATAAGCTAAAGTCATATGCTAAGAGCATTGATTCGACAATAGAAACACAAACAAATCTATGATGTAAACGAACTACCGATGTAATCTTAGATAACAAACATCTACAAAACAAGAGGAATGAAGGCACTAATATATTATGCGACAAGGAACTACAATGGATATGTTCTCAAACAGCATAGCATTTCATTTGTCCTCTAGCATAAAGAAGCAATGCAACAACATGTACTAAAATATATAAATATCTATCGTAAACATGAAAATGATTTCAAACAATTAAAACAAATATGCAACATGGAGGGAAATGAATATATAAACCATATCTAAGATGTCACCATGCTAATCAGAATTAAATAGTCAAGACATCAAGTATTTAATGATTCGGTAAACAAGTAAAGTCTATAATAATCCTACAAAATTATAAACATGGCGAACGTTCACCAAATATTTTACTCATGCAATATAGGGCTACATGCTACACAAAAATAACACATGAGACAACGTAAAAATATAATATAAATAAAAGCAATCCTTACAACAAATCTATTCAATGATTTTTAACTCACAAAATTATGAAATAAGTAGGAGCGACTCATAGGCATATAATGAACATACAAATGCCATACTAACATAAGAGTTCACCGGTCAACTACTATATGTGTTAATAATCACAAGAACTAATATCGAACAAAAGCCTGATATACTACTACAATTAGGCATCCATTATATACATCAAACCATACAAAACTATATTAAAATCTATAGACATGTCTAACACAAGACAATAACCATACATAGAAAATATTATTTACTTGCGACAACAAAAACTATAATCGATAAACAATAAATTTAATAAGTCATTCACACACACAAATAATGAGACCAATAGGATGTGCACCTAGGCATATGGAAAACTAATGAACAATAATATATTAATACAAAATTTAACTGATGAACAAACTCCATTCAATCTTGGCAAGAAGGACTATAACAAAATTTATACTAAACTCCTATTGATGAAACTAGCGATTTAACTCCTCCATGGGTTTACTATGGACATGAGAAACAAACTGTATGTTGAACACAATATCATTCTATGAACTAAAAGTACACGGACATGTCGATGGCATCCATTGATGCATCGGCGCGAGCAACGACATAGATGGGTTGCATAGTGATGTCTAGGAGATACAACGTACGGTGTTGAACATGTGTAAAAGAGGATTTGAAGAGTAGCTCACCAGGTTTGAGGAACGATGAGATGAACCCCACGAACGGAGTCAAATAAGTTGTGCAAAAAGAATCATCTATGGTCGATCAACGGCGTGGAAGAAGATGGCGGCGTACTCCTGCGTACAAGGTGAAGAATATAACACGGATGGAGTTATCGGACAGGCCCTCGTGATAGCGGCGGCAATCCCAAGTGGTGGCAGCGGCACGCCTCCGTCGTGTGCACGACCAACTACTATCATGGGCTAGAATTAGTTGTATAGGAGGTAGGTTAGATAGGATACAGTATACGTGCACAAGGAATTGGACAAAAACTTACTGAGCACGACGAATCAATGCGACGAACTCGCTGAACAGTGTGGATGGACATGTAAAATTCTTTGCGTGTGATTGACGGAACATGTTTGTTCTTTTCTGAATGGATCCTTGGTGTGAAGAGGAACCTTGGGGCGCAAGGGTGCTGATGGAGATGGTCTACGCCACCGGGAACGAGCACCGGCATCCATGGAACAACAGCAGTTCGAAGAGAGTTTTGGAGAGATTGAGGAAGGGAGAAGGGAGGAGTTGATATGGGTCTGGAAGAGGAGCAAGGGGCACACATATATATACTCATGGATTTGAGAATGGTTGAGAGAATGAGGGGTGCTAGTGCATGTACGTTTCAGCTTCGTGTGCGCACGTAAGTTCAATTGTGGTTGGAGCTGTGAGGAAGGAGAAGCGCTTGGGTTGGCATTGAAATATGGAAAGTGGAGTGAAATAAAGAAGGAAATAGGATTTAAAAAAGGATGCAGGAGTTTCCTATGTATTTGTAGGTGGTTGTTTCACTTCATGTCATTGTGAACGTACAGAAGGAAGGAGAGCAGATGCTCTCCTAGCTAGAGAGATGGGCCAGTTCGGCCAGGCCCAAGTGGGAAAGTGGAAAGAGAGAAGAGGATAAAGAAATGGGCTTGGCCATTTTGGTTTGGAGAAAAAATAAAGAAGTGAGGAGCAGATTGGGTTAGACCCATTCAGTTTGGATGGAACAAACAAATATTTGGGCTGCACCCAAGAAAAGAGAGACTCCTAATGTGAGGCCGAGCGGCAAGAGCGGAACAAAACACTAGGCAAAAGGCCGAGCCTTCCACCCTTTACCAAGTATATAGGTGCATTAAGATAAACAAGATAATATGGTGATATCCCAACAATAAACAAAGTTCCAACAAGGAACTATCTCCAATCTTCCCCTGCAACTAGCAACGCTATAAGAGGGGCTGAGCAAAGCGGTAACATAGCCAATCAACGGTTTGCTAGGACATGGTGGGTTAGAGGTTTGACATGGCAATTTGGGAGGCATGCAAGTGGTAGGCATCGTATCATAGGCATAGCAAAAGAGCGAGCAACTAGCAAGCTAAGATAGAAGTGATTTCGAGGGTATGGTTATCTTGCCTGAAATCCAGCAAGGAAGAAGAACGAGTCCATGAAGAAGACAAACGGACGTAGTCGAACGGGTCCTCACAATCACGACGTTACCGGAACCAACCCGAAGAAGCAACACCGAAAATAAACACACAACATAGTAAACAACCAAAACATGAACATGGTATGATATGCGGGATACGGTATGTGATGCATATGCATGATTTGGAAAGGAATGATTGAACCTGGCCTCAACTTGGAAATCCAAGAGTGCCACTGGAAAGGAGAGGTGATTTCGGTTGAAATCGATATAAAGATCACCGGAATCGGATGCACGGTTTGGAAATGGCAAGCAAAACAAATATGGCAC
>NW_024120401.1:0-23470 GCF_003073215.2 Triticum urartu
GCTCGCCATCGCCATCGCCGCCGCGCCGCAGCGATGCGCTTGGAGCGGGCTGGTGGTTTTTGGGTTTTGGAGGGGAGGAGTTCTGGGAAGCGACGTCTGGCGAGGGAGTTTATACGAGGCGGGTCACGCGGGCGTGATGAGCCCCCGATATCGCGTGGGAGTTGGATCTCACAGTTTGAACGCAGCTGCATGTGGGGAGAGATGTATCTCACCGCCTTCCCCCGACAGAAGAGGGCGGGCGAGAGTTCGGGTTTTCTTTCTCATCTGCATGCATGCATGATGCATGCTTGCGGCGTGATTAAAACCCACGCGCGCCTACGCCGCACGCACGCAACACCAACACCAGGTCCACGGCTCAACCGGCCTGCCGCCCGGCCGTAGTCCCGGTCCATACCTACCTTTTCCCCTGTCAGGTGGGCCCGTGCCTCCGCGGTCCACTCTAACACTCCTCACATCACAGAGGGTGCTAGACTTTTCTTTTTTTGAAAATGAGGGTGCTAGACTTGGAGGCACCAAAGATGCGTTTGCTTACCTGCATCGTTTTTTTGCCCTTTTGCATATTTGTCTCAGTTAGGTCTGGTTGATTATATGTAGGCAAAAAAACAACATCTGCATGTTGATTGGTTGCCTGCATCTCCTCTCTCTACATCGTAGCACCGCCTCTACGCATCGTGTTTGGTTGCTTTCATTGGTTGTGCTCATCACGCCTGCGTGACCCGCCTCGTATAAACTCCCTCGCCGGACGTAGCTTCCTAGGACTCCTCCCCTCCAAACCCCACAAACCATCAGCCCACTCATCACGCATCGATGCACTTTGTTTGGTTGCATACACTAAACATGATACACAAAACACAGTGTTGCATGATGGAAGGCTGCGGGCAAACTAAACACGTTGTCCAGCCATGCACGCCTAGTCGTTGCACTCCAATGACTTGCCGTCGGTCCCGGCGGCCGACTTCCCGCCCTTGCTCTACCCATCCGACTGGTGGCCGGCCGTGAACGTGGCCTCGACAGTATCGGATGGCGCCACCGGTGGGACTTCTTCGGCGTCGAAAGCCGTTCTATGGCACTTTTTGTTGAGCGGATTGATCTAGTTGAACATGACCAGCGAGAGCCATGACGCCGTCTCGTACGACGTCGCCACAGCGGCATGATCAGGCGCACCACCCCGCTCCTCCTCCCCGCTAGAAATGACCGCCGAATCACCGAGGCCGCTGGAGGCGTCGACTGCGAAGTATAGCGGAGGAAGCGAGAGACAAGCATGGCGAACATGATGGGGTCATTGGGGAGGATGGGCTCACCTGCGACGAAGCGCGCGGAAGCGGAGCCAGAGAAGAGCGCGGCGAGTAGCGTTGTCCCCATCCAGAAGACACGGAGGTGCGGCGGGTGGGCGCGTGGCCCCGGCTTTCTCCACCACGAGGAAGGTGCGCTAGACCGCGACCCACTCGCCCCTGGCCCTGCCCATGGGGAGGAGCAGGAACGCGAGCGCTAGCAGCACGAGCAACGCGACGTCCAACGCCGAGGACGGGGAGCAGGCCGTCTAGCCACCACAGGGCGGCGGAGGAGGAAGGGTCCGGCATGGTAGAGGCACCACGGCGGAAGAAGAGCCGCTGCAGCCGCAGAGGTCGAGCATGCGCGACGAATTGGACAAAATTCTTCCAAAATAGCTCCCAACATGAATACAAAATTAAGCATTTACGGTCGACGAAACTATAAACCGATCACCTAAATGGACCATAAGATCAATGTGCATCTTTTTTGTGTGGAGTTTATTACGAATCGAAGTATCGTTGTGTAGATTGGAAGGAAGGAGGAAGAAAGGGATTAGAGAGGAGGTTAATGGAGGTAGGAGAAGATAGCACCCCTCCTATATCCTCTCATGCAACCGGGCACACTACTTGCGCTCGATCTGACTCGTCTCAGCATGGCTCGCAAAAAATGACCGATTCTGCTGTTCCTCTAGAGACAGGCCCATAGGTACTTTGAGGTTCGTGCGAGCCAGGAATCAGATGCAGCCCAGGCAACCAAACGGGCCAATGTTTTCCCGCGCTGTCTTGGCTGGAGCTAATGCAGCTTACCAAATGCATCCCAAAGTTCCTTTTACAGAGCTCAATGAAAAGGATGAGTTGTACCAGAATTCTAATTCTGCCATGGCAGCCATGAACGCCAATGCTTGGATGTGTTGTGGATGGCGCACCGGAGATACGTTTCTACATACCGTTGTGCATGCCAACGATTGTCTAAAATAGGCCACTCGATGACCTCACAGTATCAGCATGACGCCCATGGCAGAGGCACATGTATTAGTCTCGATTGTGAACGATGGGATGAAATTCAGGAGAGTGAGCACCGACGTCTCTATTCTAGTGTGCTTTAGTTGCTCAACGGCAGAGGAAACTACGGTAGCCCACTAAAAGCCCTTTTGGATAGTAATTGAGTGAGAGGTTTGTTAATGATGCCATACAACATGACAAACTTACGGTTATAACTAGTTAGCCCAAGTAATACATGCAAGTCTGTTTGATTAGTCGGTTGCGGCCAAGCCTTTACAGACGGGTTGCCACATCGTGCTTGCAGAGAATGTGGCCCTAGTAATCGATATTATCAAGGGTGAAGGAGCATTTGGGGGTCAATTAGATCACCGCGAGGACAATCCGAACATGCTCAGGATGAGTATATAGGATTGGACTATACACAAAGATATTGTCTAATAAAACAATGACGAACTTGTGTGTATAAGCGGCGACCAATGAGTTCATCAAACACTGGATAACGTCCGAGCATTCGTTAGTCTAACCAGCATGATCCAGAATGGAAAATAGTTACGGTTATGGTTTTCAGTTTTAGATTCAAAATTATTTCGTTCACTGTAGAAATCACAGAATTTCACTGATATATTTCAGCCATTCATCGGCCAACCGATTGTATATGCGATTTACTGACTTGTGAGTGTGTTGTTATCCAAGTTGTTACGAACGTGGGATACGGGAACCCAGTTCCTATTTGACGCATTAAGCGTCACTTATAGGATACTTTGATACATGGCGCACACCTCTCCACAACACTACATTGCAAATGAGCCGTCCCATGTAAGATTTCTTGTTACGGGTTTAGTAGCTTCTGCCGGTTTATAGTGTGCCTTTTCTTTCTGATTTTCCTAGCATCCGTTTTCTACCTTTTCTCTTTGTATATTTTCTTTTCTCGCTCAAGTATTTTCTTCTATTTTTCAAATGAGTGAACTTCCTTCAAATCTCAAACTATTGAACTTTTTTTCGAGACCATGATTTTTTTCTCAAACTATAGAACTTTTTTTCCTAATTTTGTGAACTTTTTAAAATTAACAGTTATTTTCAAATTCATGAAATTTTCAAATTTATGATTTTAAAAAAATTGATTTTTTTAAAAAAATTGATTTTTAAAGATTCATTTTTCTCTCAACAATCAATGATCAACCAGCCAATGGTCGACTAGTTTAACCGGTCAACGGTTCACAATCAACTGAGCGAACAAAATGGAATGACTGAGCGAGTAGGCGCCAACAACGCTAACTGGCGCGGAATGCGCCAAATAGGAGGTCTCTTATGGGGACGTGTCAATTTGACCTTAAAACACCTTTGGAGAATCTATGTGGGCTAGGCCCAATAGCATACGAGCGCTCACCCTCTTGACTTGTGCCCTCCAGATACCCTATGCTGGTGCAGAACTCTTCTCCCATTGATAAGCCCTTGAAGTTGTGAATGTGCTCAGCTTCCCGGTCCATTTTCTTTTGGATGTTGATGATCATCATAATCTCGACCTCTTCCTCAGAATTCGATGAATCGAAGAACTACTTTTATGAAGCTATATGGGTCCATCCTCCTTGTTCGATGAACCATCCGGATCCATCATTTTGCCTAAAAACAATCACAAAAAGGTCAAACATTCTATTGAAGACATGAAGGTGCAGTCCGAGAGTAGTCGGGGCGTACCGCGGCGGCGTCTTGGTCGGAGACTATGTTCGTGCGGGCAAGATGGAGGGGGCTAGTGTTTTGGTGGAGCTGCTGGTGCTATGGGCTCAGTACGGTGGCGGAGCAAGGGTGGCGGCAGAGCTAGGGGCAGGTCGGGGCGGACGAGGGAGTAGAGAGGAGAGTTGACGAATCGGGAAGGTCGAAGGGGAATTTGGTGCAATTTGAGGTGGGGTCGACCTAACTAGTCCGACGTGGCGGACGCGTACGGGCACACCCTCGCCTTGCCATATCCACCCCAGGTTTCAGTAGGATTGGAGGTGTGTCGGTCAGACCTGACGTTTGGGGACAGTATGAGGCGTCCATCCGGGTCAAGGTTTTTGAACAGTTACTGACTAAGCCATCTATCCAGGCAAAGGGGGGGGGGGGGGGGGGGGGGCCCAGCTGTAAATGCTCTAAGCTGTTTCCATCCACATTTCGTGAGGACGGATTTTACTATGCAATTTACTAGTTTTGGGGACAGTATGAGGCGTCCATCCGGGTCAAGGTTTTTGAACAGTTACTGACTAAGCCATCTATCCAGGCAAAGGGGGGGGGGGAGGGGAGGGTGCCCAGCTGTAAATGCTCTAAGCTGTTTCCATCCACATTTCGTGAGGACGGATTTTACTATGCAATTTACTAGTCCTGTACGCTACTACTAGTACTGGATCTTCTCAACCGTCCATGGCGTGGGCATTCTAGGAAATCATTGTTAGTTATTTAATTTTTATTTTTATTTTTGGAAGGGCACTTTAGTGGATACATCATTTTGCACTCAGATGATGAACTTTGAAATATTTAATTGCAAATTTTAACATGTTCCTTCTTACACTTTCTTTTTACATGTTAAGTAAGAAGATAAGAACTATTCAGACCATCAATTAATAAGATCAATGGCTCTGGTCTATTATATGGCCTTACATCTCATGTGAAAAGAGGAAGTAAGAGGGAGCATATTAAAACAATTCTAAAATGTTGTGCATATCATTCGATGCAGAGGCTGAAGGCATTTTCACCTCTTTTCTGAAGAAAAACCAGACACAATCTTCTCTCTTAGTTTCTTCGCATTAGCAAAATTAAATGGGCCATGATCACAAGCTCAGTTTTGCTTCATAGGTAATCCGACTAGAGAAGAGTCAATCAGCCCAGACGTCCTAACCAACTAGCTCTACAATCTTGCTGATTTCGTCTAAGAAATCAAGCCAGTTTTGAAATATGCATCACGGCGAAAACTACTGTCCTCGGGTAGAAAAGGCACTCATGAGAGACAAAGCTATTCGAGGTGCCATGGTGAAAACATTCATGGATCCAGTGGCCGGGCAGACATGCTTGATGAAACCACAAAACTGGTCCTCCTAGCTTAAGGTTGACTAGAAGTTGTCCAAAATTTTCCCTATACCTTCCATTTCCATGAGTAATTCATCACAAGCAAACTTACAGTATAGTATGGAAGTATGTTGCATTGCTTGTACGGGTGGGAAGGCAAAACACTAGGTAGCGGCATGTGAGGAGGAGGGAGGCATATATAAAAGTTAACGGAACATACGGTTACCATCATAATGGTAGCTCGAAAATGTAGGTGAGACAAATTCTGCAATTTTAGACATTAACGTAGATACCAAATTGTTTGTCTTTGGGTCAAAATATTTCAGTTATAACAATAATAGACACAAATTCTAATTATTCAAATACTTTTATAATTTGTGTAGACTTCTTTTGTTCTAGACCCTTCCATACTTCTATTATCTAACTTTTCACCACTAAAAGGATTATTTTCTTCTTAATTTTACTACTGGCAAGTTTGCAAGCGGTTCACTCCCATTAAAAGTAGTATTTTAATAAGTTGCCCCATTACAAACAAGTCATTCTGGGGAAACTGAATTTCGTTCATCGGGCAACATGATTACAAAAGTGATGCTTGCAATCTCGTCAAGGGCATATGCAACCAGCAAGCAGTAAGCTATTGCATGCGTCCCATTTAAGCGAGAATATAACTAGCAAAATTTACATTACCCATGATTTTAACTATATGAATCCTCCTTTCTTGAGATAACAGCAACCTAGTCTCCATAAAGTTGTGCATGTGAGCTGAATGATCTTGTCTGATGCATAGACCAATTTCTCAGTTACAGTATAGTCAGTCTCCACCACACGGTCCAGTTCAGTAAAGTTGAGGGCCAAGATAATACCTTCGTAGATTGCAGTTTTTAAAGATTTTGGAAAATAGTCATTCCGAATAATTCTTATAGATTTCAAAAAACTATGCATGATTTACACTTTTTTATGAATTTGAAAAACATTTAGGAATTTAAAAATGTTATTTATATTTTTAATTTAAAAATGTGATTTTAAAACTACTCATGTATTTAAAACATCTGTATGAATTTAAAAAATATTCACAATATTTTAATTTTTTAGAAATTTATAAAATGTTCAAGAATTTAAAAAATGTTGGCAAAAAATATGAAAAAAGGCCTGAGAAAGAAAGAAATAAAAAAGAGATGTAGAATAGGAAAAAAAATAAAAAGCCAAAAAAGAAAAGGAAGCGATCCTACAACCTTTTTCATTAATTTTAGAAAAAGATGCAAAGAAAGATGATCGAAAAAATGCTAAGAAAGAAAGAAAACATGCAGGAAAACTGAAATAAAAAACATCCAGAAAAACCCTAAATAATTAGCTATGGTCACACCACAGAAATCCGCGAGCACTAGTAGGGATAGAAAAACGTATTTGTTGAGCCAGCCCGTGTTGATCCCTTGAGGGAACCCTTGCGTTTTGTGTGGGAGGAACTAGTTAACGAGCGCTCCTTCAGAAGCCTCGCAACGATCAGCGTCACTTGCCGCGCTCTCAGTCATTCGCCACGTGTCGCGCTCTGGACGCCCCCTTCGGATTTTGTTTTTATTTTTATTTTTTCGCACACGCTTTCGGCTTTTTAAATGGTTTTTTCCTGGTTTTTTCGACGTGTGGTTTTCCTCCGGTCTTTCTTAGCTTTTCGATAAAAAAAAATTGAAATTTTTTTGTGCGAAAAAACGTGTTTTCTTTTATTTTTCTTTCCCGAAAGTCACGGTTTTTCTTTCACGAGAGGCACGGTTGTGCTTTAACGAGAGTCACGGCCGTGCCTTTCGGAAACGAAAAAAAACACGTTTTCTATTTTTTTTCTTTCGCGAGAGTGACGGTTTTGCTTCCGCGAGGGGCACGGTTGTGCTTTTGCGAGAGTCACGGCCGTGCCTCTCGGAAAAGGGAAAAACAAAACGCATTTTCTGTTTTTTTTCTTTCGTGAGAGTCACGGTTTTGCTTCCGCGGGAGGCACGGTTGTGCTTTCGCGAAAGTCACGACCGTGCCTCTAGGAAAGGGAAAAACAAAACATGTTTTCTGTTTCTTTTTCTTTCGTGAGAGTCATGGTTTTGCTCCCGCGAGAGGCACGGTTGTGCTTTCGCGAAAGTTACGGCCGTGCCTCTAGGAAAGGGAAAAAATACGTGTTTTCTGTTTTTTTTTCTTTCGCGAGAGTCACGATTTTGCTTTCGCGAGAGGCACGGTTGTGCCTTCGCAAGAGTCACGGCCGTGCCCTCGGAAACGAAAAAAAACACGTTTTCTGTTTTTTTTCCTTCCACGAGAGTCACGGTTTTGCTTTCACGAGAGATACGGTTGTGATTTCGCGAGAGACATGGGCGTGCCTCTTTCGGAAAGGAAAAAAACGTGCTCGCGGTTCGGTTTTTTCGCCCGGTTTTTTTCATCCGATTTTTTTCGTGAAAAAAAGTTCGTCAGAACCTATCAACATGGGATCTGGTTTTGAAGCTCGACGCGAGGAATCCAATGGTGAAAACGGTTCGAGATTTGGACGCACGGTTTAAGAGATAAAACGTTTTGAATAAACGGATCTATCAAAAAAGGAAAAACTCCCCGGTTGCGACAAGTGGCGCGTTGCATGTGCGCCACTTGTCGCGACCTGGGAAGTGGAGTGTTCTTTGCAACGAGTACTCCTTAATTAATGATTTCGGTTTTGTGTCACGGTGAGGTAGCGCGTACTCCCCTCGTCGCGTGGGTGTCGTATGGGCCAGCCCATTTTCCTTTTTTTTTCTCCTTCTTATTCTTTTTCCTTATTTTTCTCTGTTTTCCTTTTTCTTTCTGTTTTTTCTTCTTTACTTTTTCACCTTTTCTTGCGAATTTTATGTTCATCCAATTCGTAAAATGTTCATTCAATTCAAAAAATTTCACTGGGTTAAAACTAGTTCATTAAAATTAAAAACAAATTTCATAATATTCTAAATTTGTTCATCATTTTCAAGAAAATTGGTCATCAAATTCGAATTTTTCTGATCATGTTCAAAATTTGTCTAACAAATTCTAAATTTTATTATTTTTCGAAAAATCTTCATCAAATTCGATATTTTTCATCGATTTTGATTTTTTATCGAATACATTTGTTTCAATCAAATTCAAAATTTCTTCAAATATGTTTTTTGAAATAATTGTTCATTTAAATGGAAAAATATTCATCATATTCAAAACAAATCGAAATATTTTTTCATAAAATGTTCATCAATATCCATATATACTATCTCTTGATTTTAAATAACAAACATTTTTCAGATTCATGATCATTACAGGAATTCAAAGATATAATTTGGCTACACGAACTTTTCCAAATTATTATTTTTTGAATTTTTGGAACTATGTCAAAATCCGTAATTATCTAAATAAGAAAAACTAAAACTAAAGAAAAAATCAGAAAAAGAAAATAGGGGGCGCCGCGCCGCCACACATGGCTGACCCAAATGGTCCGGCCCTGTAGCGCGCCTCGCGCAGGCTAGGAGGCCTCTGTAACGTGCCTGGAATAGGAAATCCAATTGGAGACAACCTAGTCAGCGGGCGCCCCTATATCTCGCGGGAGCAACTAGTTAACGAGCGCTCCTTCGGGAGCCTCACAACGATCAGCGCCACTTGGCGCGCTCTCAGCCATTCGCCACGTGTCGCGCTCTGAACGTTCCCTTCAGACTTTGTTTTTTTTTCTGCACGCGTTTTCGGTTTTTTAAACGGTTTTTTTCCGGGTTTTTTTGACGTTTTGGTTTTCCCTCGGTCTTTCTTAGCTTTTCGAACAAAAAAATTTCGAATTTTTTTTCACGAAAAAACGCGTTTTCTTTTTTTTCCCTTTCGCGGAAGTCACGGTTTTTCTTCCGCGAGAGGTACGGTTGTGCTTTATCGAGAGTCACGGTCGTGCCTTTCGGAAACGAAAAAAAACGCGTTTTCTTTTTTTTTTCCTTTCACGAGAGTCACGGTTTTTCTTCCGCGAGAGGCACGGTTGTGCTTTCGCGAGAGCCACGGCCGTGCCTCTCGGAAAGGGAAAAACAAAACGCGTTTTCTGTTTTTTTTGTGAGAGTCACGGTTTTGCTTCCGCGAGAGGCATGGTTGTGCTTACGCGAAAGTCACGGCCGTGCCTCTCGGAATAGGAAAAAAATACGCGTTTTCTGTTTTTTTTTTCTTTCGCGAGAGTCACGGTTTTGCTTTCGCGAGAGGCACGGTTGTGCTTTTGCGAGAGTCACGGCCGTGCCTCTCGGAAACGGAAAAAACGCATTTTCTGTTTTTTTTCTTTCACGAGAGTCACGGTTTTGCTTCCACGAGAGGCACGGGCGTGACTTTTTTGGAAAGGGAAAAAACCGTGCTCCCGATTCGGTTTTTTCGCCCGGTTTTTTTCGTGAATTTTTTTGTCAAAACCTATCAACATGGGATCTAGTTTTAAGATCTCGACGCGAGGAATCCAATGGTGAAAACGGTTCGAGATTTGGACGCACGGTTTAAGAGATAAAACATTTTGAATAAACGGATCTACAACAAAAGGGAAAACTCTCAGGTTGCGACAAGTGACGCGCTGCATGTGCGCGACTTGTCGCGACCTGAGAAAGTGGAGTGTTCTTTGCAACGAGTACTCCTTAATTAGTGATTTCGATATCTCGCCTTCAGCGACTCCAGCTTTTGACAACCAAGTCAACGGGCCGTCCAATCAAGACAGCACGCCGGCCCAACACACAGGCTCTTTTCTTGTTTTCTTTTTCTCTTTATTTTGTTATTTTTATTATACTTTAAAATATATATTACAAAAATACGCAGAAGAAAGCAACTGAAAAATGTTGAAAAATATTAAAAAATGTTGATCAAGTATTTCACAAAGTTAATTATGCATTCGGAAATTGTTAAACATGTATAGAATTTTTTTATCATGTATTAAAAGATGAAGAATTTTTATCATGTAAATAATCATGTTAAACCTGCAATTAAAAAATGGGCAGGTATTTGAAAAATGTTAATCAAGCATTTGGTGGATGTTAAATGTGTATAAAATGGATGTTGAACATGTATTTAAAATGGTGAAATGTTATAATCATATATGTATATGGTGTTTGAATAATGCTAATCAAGCGCGTGGAAAATATTAAATTTGAATAGAAGAAATATTGAAAATGCATTGATTTTTTAATCTTTTTATTTCAAATCAGTTACTCAAACATTTAAAAAAATTATAGAAAAAATGTTGACACGTTACTAAAAGCACGACGAGTAATTTGGAATGGAGGGAGTATTAATAAAATTTTAATATAGTATACTAAAAATGTTAAAAATGTTGACTATATATTGAAAAACAGTTAATTGCTGTTTAAAAATGTTAAAGGTGTACTCGAATTTTTTTGTTGACATATAGACAAAATTTATAGAATGAAAACTAATAGAAATAAAAAAGTGAAAAAACAAAAGAGATAAAAAATTAACCAAAGAAAAATAGAAATTAAAATTACCACTGTAGTAGGAAATACAAAATTAAATAAAATAAAAATAGAAAACCTGGGTAGTAATAAGAAAGGAAACAGAAAAAGGAACAAAAGAACCTGTTAGTCAAGCAGTTTTTTAACTACTTCGTGCCCTTCAGAAACATGAAAGCCAGTGGAAACCCAGTGTTTACCTTCAAATTTTTCGCGCCCTTACCTTGTTTTACTACCTATAGTACGCACGCTGCGTCAAGTTATCGAGCGACCGCACATATTTCACAAACGAGAGATGACTTCGGCCGGCCCATTCAGCGCTTCATCAATCCCGGTTTCTACCTGGTCTCCACCCGTCAAAAAACCTGTTTTGTTTTTGGTTTTGGGGACCTTTTCGAAGGTTTCTAAACCCTTTTTTTGTTTTTATTTATTGTTATTGTTATTTTTCCTTTTTTTGTATCACATTTTTTCTTTGTATTTTATATTCATTTTTCGCTTTCATTTTTATTTATTTATTTATTTTTTTCACAAAAGTTTTGTGTCTTTCAAAATTGTTCACAAGTTTTCAAAAAGTTCATGTTTTAAAATTTATTCAGGAGTTCCAAAAAATGTTCGTGTTTCCAAACATATTTTCGGTGTTCAAAAAGAATTGGTGTTTTCATGAAATATTTGTGTTTCCAGAAATTGTTCCTGTCTGCAAATAGAATTCTCAGATTTTCAAAAACAAATCAGTATTCAAATTACTTCTGCACTTTAAAAAAATAGTCCAGTTTTCAAAAATTGTTCGCGTTTCCAAATATTTTAAAAGAGTTTCAAAAAATGTTCCTATTTTATAGTCCAGTTTTAAAAAAATAATTTTCGAAAAATGGTCATGTTTTTAGAAAATGTTTTGAGTGAAAAATGATCACGTTTCATGAAACATTCATTTTGCAAGATGCCGATCTTTTTATAAACATGAACAATTTTTGGAATCCTGAAGATTTTCCCAAGAAAGCGAAGAATTTCTGAAGTTTCTTACCATTGTTTGTAAAATACTAACAAGTTCTGAAAACACTACCATTTTCTGAAATTTTCAAAACATAATAATGAAAAGACGACATTTTTTCGAATTTCTGTACAAATTTGAGCTTCGAAAACATTCTTTGGAATTTCAAACTTAAAATTCAAAAACACGAAGATAAAAAAAGAAAAAGGAAATGTTTGGATATGCGTTGGTATTGGTTCTTATAATCTTGTGCTGCTACGAAATAACTACCTCTCATTATCTACCGTGTCTAACATGCAAAGTTTCTTTGCTGGAGTTCGATCCTAGGTAATGCTTGATTTTTATGCGAAATTATAGTCACTACAGTAGTCGATCGGTGGCACATCCACTCTTTGACAGTCAGCCAGCCCAGTCAGAGCCGCCTGTGCATTTTTCCGTCACACTGCAGCCATAAGCGGCAAATAGGAGCTCCCCTAGACCACAGCTCTTGCGAGCAGTGCGTGCGGCGGCCCAAGAACCCGATGCTCATGTTTTCGCAAATTGTTTTGTAAAAAAGTTGAAGAATTTGGAAAAGAAATTTTGCAAAAAGGTGAAATTTCCTTAATTTGAAAATTTTCAAAAAATATATAAAAGTTACAAATTTTAAAAATTTAGAAATTTGAAAATAGTTCAAGAGAATGAAAAAGTTTGTGCAAAAACATAATGAACTTCAAAAATATTCACAACATTTGGATTTTTTTTCTAAATTCAGAAACAATTGGTGCAATTAAAAAGTAAAAAAAAAACTGGACGAAACCAACCAAAATCTGGTTCAGAAAAAAAAAAAGTAGACGGAAAGGGAAGGTCCTGTTCGGCGACCTCAGTGCCGCTTATATAAGTTGGCTCTCGAAGGAAATCACTACTGGGCCGGCCCCAGCATCACTCGCGTACGGCGAGAAAAAAATAATCAACAATTTTGTTTTTTGCGGGTTGTGTGGATCAAACTTGCATGCCATCGTCGATCCAATTAGCGCAGTAACTAGTGCAGCACGATGACTTTCATGTTTTGTATCCGAAAAGAGCGCTATTTGACCCTTGTTGTCGGTCCAATTATAAATTATTTGAAAAAGAATACATGTTTTTGAAATTAATTCACAAATTATAGAAAAGTTCATCGATTTTGAAAAGGGAATCATGGATCTAATAAAACATGTTCTCAGATACTACATGTATAAATTTGTCCTCGGATACTACATGTATCCTGACGCAAGTACTCATGTTCCTCTAGACCTCTCACCCGTCATGGGAGAGATCCATCAGGCAGGGGCGGAGCTACGTACAGCTACCCGGTGTCACTGGCACCGGGTGCAATTTACACTTACTTATTGGTTTAGTATGTAGGTCATTGAATTGTTTGATATGTAGGCATGTGTTCTCTATGTGGACACCGGGTAATTTTATGTCTGGATCCGCCCCTGCCATCAGGTACTACACAACCAGCTCTATATGCTTTTCCCCCCAAAAAAACTCTATATGCTTTTCTGGCCACCACATGTAGAATCAAATACCTGTCGTTTTTTTTTTCATTTTTGATAAGATTTGCTCGAATTCAACAAAATGTGATCAAAGCTTGGAAACATTGTAAACAAAATTGAATGCTTCTGTGTTTACAATAACCGAAAGTTTTCAAAGATTACAATTTTTTTCTACTGGAAACCCGTAATTCGGAAGCCATAGGAAAAGAACATGAATATCTGTTCTTTACATGTGTATAGTCCAAATCTCGCAGATATTCTTACGTTTTTCTCTCTAGATAGAAGGGCGTGGCAACATGCGTGAAGACGTTCTTTTTCTACGATGCATGTGAAGAAGTTGGATGAGAGTTCATTTTGGCCAACTTTTGCATATATTATGACTTACTTCTTTTTTTGCGGGTATTATGACTTACTTCTGTACTAACTCTGTAATCTTAAATTACATGCATGGTGTCTTTAAAGATACAATATTATGGCTGGAGATAGAACAAAATTGTGAGTGTTCCAAATAGTCCAATATCTTGCATTAAGATGTCTTATTCTTCCGTAAATATGTCTCTAAGGTGGGCAGGGCACAACAACGCACGCCTTTATGATCTAGTTCTATCGGTATGGCATAGTGGTTACAGCGGTATGCTCTGACTCGAGAGGTCTCGAGTTCGAAACCAGCGGGCGCACATTTTTATCCTTTTTTTAAAGTTTAACAGAAAAGAAATAATTATTAACTTTTCTTTTGAGGGGTAAAAACATGAAAATATATTAAATGGTCCGACCCAGCGCGAAGCAGGGTGTGCGCCCTGTAACATTTCTGCCATTAACGGGCGCCAAATAGGAAATGCATTGTGTGGCTAGTGTCATAAAAGAAAAGCTTGCGTGGCTTGCGCTGGCGGTGCCCAGCCAGCCCGCATGCGTTCGGCCACGCATGGAGACAATGTGCACGTGTTCCCTTTACTCCCGTGAATTTTTTCTTTGGACTCTGATAAGTGCCACACGTGTGGCACGAAGCAATTTCGCTCTGACGTTTTTTGATGGCAATTTTAGTTATCTAAGGATGACAACTTTAATTGTGAAGCATGATAACTTTCTGTTTGATCGCAAGTTTCAGTTTTTTTTGAATTTTTTTCAGATGACAATTTTAGTTATAAAAATATCAGGGCGGTGTTACTTCGTGCCACACGTATGGCACTTATCATTTGAGTTTTCTTTTTACACATATAAGTCAAGCGACAAGCGATTAAAAAAAAGCAAAAATGCCAAAACGGAGGGTTATCATAAGGCATGACATCATCTTAGATGTCACTTGTCCTAGACAAACCCTAAAATTGAATCCGTGCCAGCCGTCAAATAAGCAAAACTCTCAGATCCGAAAAGCTGTTTCCAGATCCTGCACTCCGCATGCAAGGGGAGCCTCGTCGCAAATGCCTCTTGCCTGGTAACCCTAGGACTAAAAGATCTCAGTTCGTTAGTTAGGCATGCAACAAACTAAATAACCCATTACTCACCTAGGTAGGCTCTTGGCCAGTTGGCCGGCGTGGCATGGAGATCCAGAAGAGCTCCCCGTGCTCTTGGCAGCCGCCGGAGCAACGGCACGGTCGGCGGTGGCGACCATATGCAAACGCAAGTACGTCCCGGCTTCTTTTCTTGGTGGCATCAAATAATTGCTACTGATATATGGGTTTTTCCCTCGTATTTGTATGATTGATTGACAAACATCACTAGTACAGGCAGACTTTTCCTTTGCCCTTTTGTTTCTCTAGGGTAGGCAAAACTATTCTCGTTACAGTATTATTAACTAATAAGCGACATGTAATTCCAGTTCAGGTTCAACGAACAATTTATTAATCCTGGCCTTATTCTAAATTCCTTATTCAATCATTATGCTAAGGCCACTGCTATGCGTAAACCGGCTGATGGTAGGGGTTTTTAAACCGCCTTGCCAGCCGTTGGTCTCTGTTAATTCGGACCGTTTGATCCCTGAACCATAACAACACTATTTCCCAACAAAGCATATATCTCTCTAACACCGCCTAGTGCATCCTCGCTCCCGCGCGAGGAGCTGCAGTTGGCCGACGTGTACAAGCCGTAGCGCTCAGGATGCAGCAGCCGCGTCACCGGTCATCCCACACCAAAATCGCCGACGAGCTCACCATGCATGCACGGCCATGGCTGCAGCGCCGGCTTGCAACAACGATGCTGCTGGAACCACCCCTTGAAGCACCGACAATCCTCCAGTGGGCTGGCAATGCTCCAACACAACACTGGTGATGCATTTTTTGCAACACCGGCGATGCTCCGGCTGCCCGCCGACGATGCTCCATTGTGGCACCGCCGATGCTCTATTGCAGCAGCGGCGACGGTTCGACGGGCCGGCAATGCTTCATTGCAACACCGGTGATGCTCCAGCGGCCCCGACGATCCTCCATTGCCGCACCGGTGTAGCTTCGATGAGCCGGCAATGCTCCAACACAACACCGGTGATGCTTCGTTGCCACACCGGCGATGCTCCAATGGCCCCAATGATCCTCCATTGCCGCACCGGCGATGCTTCGACGGGCCGGCAATACTCCAACACAACACCGGTGATGCTTCGTTGCAACAACGGCGATGCTCCAATGGCCCCAACGATCCTCCATTGCCGCCCCGGTGATGCTTCGACGGGCCAACAATGCTCCAACACAACACCTATGATGCTTCGTTGCAATACTGGTGATGCTCCAATGGCCCCAACGATCCTCCATTACCGCACCGGAGATGCTTCGACGGGACGCCAATGCTCCAACACAACACTAGTGATGCTCCGGCGGCTCCGACGATCCTCCATTGTTGCACCGGCGATGCTCTGGCTGCCCCATCGATCCTCCATTGCCGCACTGGCGATGCTCCGGCTGCCCCATCGATCCTCCATTGCTACACCAGCAATGCTCCATTGTAACACTGACGAGGTTCCGGCGCCCGGCGCCGCTCCATTGCAGCCCCGGCGACGCCCGGAGCACCGGTGTGCTCCTGCATGGCAAGACTAAGCGCCGCAAAAAACTTCAACATAGCATCAACGACGTCTCCAACAAAGCTTCATTGCAGCTCCGGCGACGCACCATTGCAGCCCCGGCGAAACTCCATTACAGCCCCGGCGCCGCCACAAAAAACTCCAACGCAACAATCAATGGTGAGCAGGCCAGTCTCCCCTACGTGCTCCCTTGCAGCACCGGCGGCGAGCGGCGCCTACGGCCTTCATGTTGCGTTGCAACACCGGCGACGAGTAGCCCAGCCCAGTCTCCTCCTGGGTGCTGCGTAGAAGTGCCGCCCTCCGTAACACATTTGCACCGAGACGCCTGCAACCATCACCTCGCAGGAGTGGCGGCAACCTATCTCGCAGCACCAACCACCTCCCCGCTCGCTGCAGCGGCAAACTTCCCTTGGATAGCAGCATGGCCATGGGGTGAGTCATCTTCTCCACAGGTTTCCTTGGGAGGGGTGAGGAGGGGGGTACTCCAATAAGTTGGGCAACTATAGCTTAGGAAGACAAAGCACATGGCGGCTGCGGCAAAAAAAAAGCGAAGGAGAAAGCAAACGCCGATGAGATCCATGGCGGAGGCGAAGAGAGGAAACTGGTATGGTATCCTTTGGCTTTGGAGACGGATGTGGGGGTAGCAAGGCGGATGAAGTTTCATTGTTTTCATCCGGTGGAAAACAAGAGTTTTCCTTATGCTAAAGGGATCCCCGAACTGAATGAGATATACCATGTAGTGGGAAACACAAATTTAGACCACTTTCAGGTGTTGATTGTGTTTTTCTATTCGTTTATAATCCTTAAGAAGTGCTCACGGAATGGGAAGCACAAATTTAGACCACTGTCAGGTGTTGATTGTATTTCTCTATTCATTTAGACACCGATAGCTCTTCTCGTGTGACTGAAGGAAGGTTCATTATGTGTGGCACTAATCTATTTTTATCTTCTAATTAGAGCGGGATTCATTCCAATTAGGAAGTTAAGCGGATTCAGGCGGGCTATCGATCTAAATATGATGCCTGCTTCTTCCTTGATGTTATGACATCTCGATCATTGCCTTGTTTTTTGCAGTAAACGGAACAAATGGCTCACCCTGCAGCAATCAAACTCACCAAGCGACCGTAGGCTCTTCCAGTTCCAGCAGCATGATATCACACATTGAGCTTCCAGAGGTATAATATATCGCAGCCAATTACTCAACTGTTGCCAACAGCCAGTGTTTCATTTGTGGTAAATTAGTTACTCCTTCCGTCCTAAAAATTCATGCATTTTTAGGTTTCCAATCTTAAGTTTGATCAGAATTTATAATACCAATAGGCATCATTAAATATATTTTCATATTGTACATCAGTTTGGTGTCAGTAAGATAGTCTGACTTAGGAGTTAGGATAAAGCTAGACGAGCACTTATTTGGGAGTGGAGGGAGTATTATTTATTGCACGGATTTTATTGGAGGGCCTAAAAAATCACAACCTACATATTTGAACTTTTATTGATATCTATCTACCTACATCCTTGATCTTTTATTGGTATCTAACTTTCACTAATTAGCAAATATATATGGTAACCTTTTGCTACTTGTACATCTTGTGCAGGATATCTTGCGGCACATATATTCCTTGTTGACAATGCGAGATGCAGCTCGCAGAACATGTGTGTCTCAGAGATTTCTACATTTCTGGAGGTGCTTCCCCAAGCTGGTATTCAATCCGGAAACTTTGGCCGTGGGCAGACAACCTTTTTTTCGGGGTGGAGATAGAGGCAAGTATATTTTCAGGAAAGCACAAGAGGTGCTTGAGAACCACTCAGGCATTGGAGTGAAGACGCTCAAGCTTCACCTCTCCACCTGTTGCAAGAAAGACATCGACACCAGCCTTCTGGCTGGCTGGCTCCAAGCCTTTGTGAAGCCCGGAATCGTCGACCTCGCTGTGTTGCTGCCTGATTGCTATGCATCTGAATACAGCTTTCCATACCCGCTTCTGTTAAATGATGATGTGGCCAACAGCAGAATGCCCTCAGTTCTTAAGTCTCTTTACCTCAGCTCATGTGGCTTCCATCCCACACCCACAGACGACCCAAGGATGCTTGCTTTCTCTTGGAGCTTATCGAGACTGCGATTGTGCAAGGTCGGTGTCACTGGGAATGAAATATGGTTTTTTCTTTCTAGCTGCTTCTCTCTAGAGCGGCTGGATCTCTCAAACTGCGACATGATAACCTACCTGAAGATACCCCATGTTCTACGGAAGCTCAAAACAGTGTGGGTGAGAATGTGCAGAGAGCTGGGGGTGATCGAAAGCCATGCTCTGAAGCTCTCCACCTTTAGCTACGAAGGACGGCGGTTGTCGAGATTCACACTCGGAGACTCATTGGAGACGGAGGAGTTGGACATGCACGCCGCACACATGCAGGACATGCTCCAGTATGCAGGCAGCAATTTGCCATCCATTGCACCAAACCTTGAAACGCTTGTGCTGTGAACATTTCATGAGGTAAGTACGACCCACATTAAAATTATATGGTGGATGTGCAACTATGTAGATGATAGAATCATAAAAATGGGAATCAATATTATGATGATGATGTTTGTTATTTTTAGAAGCTGAAGGCACCTGCAATGACCGACACATTTAAGCACCTCAAGCATCTCGTTATCTGCCTTGGTGAATGTGGTGAATTCTGCACAGGCTATGACTTCCTTTGTCTGGCTTCTTTTCTTGATGCTTGTGTTGCGTTGGAGACTTTCATCTTACGTGTAAGTGCTTCTTGATCATCTCCTCCATATGTTTAAGAACATTTACATGCGTCTTATCAATAGGTTAATGGCTTGCCCATTACAAACGATGATGTTTGTAATGGTACATAATAGATTGAAATAAATCTGCTACCAGCATCAGATTTTTTTATTTCTTATGAACAACAAATTAATCCTAGAAATACATTCATATCTGCAGATTGAAGATGGTTTCGGATGGTACAAGAAGTACCTTATTTACGGGAAACCAGATGAAAATCCATTGTAATCCAGGATAGAGCTCCCCGGATTCTATCAGGGCGGCCTTGTAAACCTTAGGAAGGCGACCATCACAGGCTTCTGCTCTGCCAAGAGCCTTGTCGAGCTAACATACCACATCCTCGAGCGGGCGGCATCCTCGTTGCAATGCCTCGTCCTGGACACCTCCCCCGGCTACGACAGAAAGTTGTCCACCTTCGACAGGTGCTTGCCGATGTGCATGAAAGCTCTCCGGGATGCTGAGAAGGAGCTCGCTGATGTAAGGCGATACGTCGAGCCAAAGGTCCCTGACGGTGTTGAGCTGAAGGTTCTTGGGCCCTGCAGCCAGTGCCATTACATGGATGCCAAAGCTATGGAGGAGGCAGAATCGAAAACTGGACAGAGGTTTTTGCAGCGTCAAGAAGATGGCAGCATTGCCTTGGTTTTTGTTCAGCCAAGGAGCTAATATGCCAATGTTAAACTCTACGTATGTTTGACCTATAATTTTCTTATTAAAGTTCAGTCACTACATGTGTAAAATGTTGTTTTCTCTCGAAAGATGGGTGTTAAATGTTCTGTTATCTCCTTTTTGCGATGGTTAGGGTCCCTTTGATTCAGAAGAATAAAAAAATCGCAGGAATAGTAAAAACATAGGATTGTGATGTCATGCTCATCTGAATCATACTCCCTCCGTTCCTAAATATCGGACTTTCTAGAGATTTCAACAAGTGACTATATATGGAGCAAAATTGTTGAATCTACGCTCTAAAATATGTCTATATACATCCGTATGTGGTAGTACATTTGAAATCTCTAAAAAGACTTATATTTTGAAACGGAGGAAGTACATGATTTTGGTTTGTTTGGTTGGATTCTTTCAAGAGATTTGAGTGCATGCTAAAATTCCTATGAAAGGTAATACAAACGAATTCTTCGAAAGAATTTTGAATAGTTGACCATCTTTGAATAGTTCCTAGTTTTCTCTTTCCAAAAAGATTTTTTGCATTTTTTATTAGATTAGGTGAGGTTGCAAGACCATTTGATGATAGCAATCCCGGGTAACATGGTAGGTGCTCCAACAATGATGCCTCCAGAAATGGGAATGATGACAAACGAGCATTGTCGTTGCTCGACCAAACCACTGAGGCTAGATCATGGGGGTTTCATCCTGGAGAGGAGTTTAAATAAACTCTATGCAATGTCTTCAAGGAGGGCACACCACGTGAATGACGCCATTGTCAGGTACGGCCAATGGTGGTCAGACCTAGATTTTCACCCCTGGAACTCGAGCCCATGCACTAAAAAAGAACGACCTAGCCAATGTTGCCCTGTGTTTCCATCACTTGTCATTCCATCAGCGCACAATAGCACAGACGTATAGTCCTGTTGGACCTAGTCACACAATTAGAACCCTTCCCTCGTTACACATGTTGTCAAGAAGCGCATATGGATGCCTATCATTTCTACCGATCCCATGTTGTCGAGAATCCGGACCGCAAACGCGGCCAGGCCAATAACATGGGGCACCTAGCACCTCGAGAACCAACCTGCGGGTTGATGGTTAGGAGGATTGTTGCATCTCAACCCACTAGTGATCAAACCTCAGGTTTGACACTTATGCATCTTATAAAGAAAGAATATTCTTTCACTGAGAAGCAATGTTTCCGTCAATAGAGAGGTGTATGTGGTTTCTTAATCAATTTCAAGATTTGCCGGCTTGATCTTTTGGAGGTGCTCATCGATCGATCCACAGCTAGCAGCAACACATTGTTGACTATGGTGGAACCAAGGAAGAGCTTGGGCGGCAGCGCAGGGAGGGAGGATTTAGAGTGATGGAAGGAGATGTAGTTGCGGCCCGGGTCAACCAGGAAGAGTGGAAAGGGTGGTAAGGTGTCACGGGCTTGGCCTTCATTATTTTCTTGAGGTCATCTGGGGCGGTGTGTAAGATCCCTTGTAGAAAACTTGTACGTCAAAAATGAGGAAGTGATCTATTATCTTCGGGTATTTACCGCATCTATATGCAGATATACTGACCCTATTTAACACATGCTGATAAGTCACCCACATTCAGTTGAAGATTTTCTGCCCGTTTATCCATCATGCCTCATCTCTATACCACCAGGTGTCTCTCTATTTGATCAAGAATCTCTACTTATTCGACATGGATAACTAGTGTGTGTCTCTAGATTTGTGTATCATGATACATAGACCAGAAAATAGTTAAACTTGTGAGCTCTGATGCCTACAAGGCAGGGCCGCGGCAAACATTTTGTGGGCCCAAAGGTGCTTTAAAAATCTACTTATCTGTCTACTTGTAATGTACTTAAATTACCTCATCTTAACTCAGCTAGCCACTAAGTACTATATGTTGTCTTTGTTGATACATTATCCAATAAATTACATGGACACCAATGACATTACTTGTATAACTAGCAACATTAACAACTAAGGTCATTGATATTATTGTACCCTTTTTACATGGAATTATCATTTTCACCATTACAAATATATTTCTTGTGCTACACTAAACTATATTTTGTTACGAAATGTACCATTTAGTTTACATTATCTAAGAATAAATATTCTATAGTGAGTTTTACCATAAATAAAGAGTTAAAACATTAGTTTCAAATTATTCCACCAATTTACTTATGTCCATTGATGTTTTATAATGCTTTTGCATATATATTAATGTTAACTACATGTAACTTGGTAGAGTGCTTTTAGAGTATATGGATATACCCTATAACTTCAGATGTATGGACTTCAAGTTAGTGAAGTTTAGGCATATTAAACAGATATCTGGAAGGTGCATGAAGTGTCAATTAGTGGTTGGAAAACTAGCAGGTTGTCAACAAACCACAATGATGCTCTTTAAGTTTTATTAGTGCTCCACATTTTGCATATGTTTGATATAATTCCTAGGTGGAACCACTATGGGGCACATGCGCCTTTATAACCTTCACAATCTAAATAGCTTGCACATTACAGATGTTGATCTTCTTATGCATAATTCCTACTCCTTCCGTTCATAAATATAGGTCTTTGTCGAGATTCCACTATGGACTATATACGGAGCAAAATGAGAGAATCTACACTCCAAAATGCATCTATATACATCCGTACGTGGTCCATACTCCATAGTGAAATATCTACAAAGACTTGTATTTAGGAACGGAGGGAGTACTTAGTTAAGGTATGCGTTCTTCCGTAGCATTTGCAAAAGTACTTAATTAGTTGGTGTACCAATAAGTTAGCATGAAGACGTTGTGGCTAAAGGGTAGTCAAAATTTTACTTCCAAAATCAATCGAATCCCATATCAGTATGCATAACTTATCAAAAGTTCAGAACAAATTATCCAGCACAAAAGGTTCAAAAAAATCTTTATCTATCCCCAAAAAATCATTACATACTGAGAAGAAAATCAGTGCAGATTGGACGCCGTATGTTATGACCTTCCAGATTGACGCTATATACCCATGTAATTCCATTTTTATCACTATTTAGGAAACAAATAAATAACATAGCAGTACACTGTTTAATTGCATAGTAGTAGCACATTAGTAACCCAACAAATCAATGCACAATTTAAGTAGGAATTAAATCAAGAAACGAATGCATATTTAATTTGCTGTTACAACCAGCACTGCACTATATATACCATGGAGTTGCCATGACACCAGCATAGTGGGGAAAGAACTCGGTTCAAAAGAAAAAGTATATACACAAGAAAAGGAAACAAAAGGGAGTAGAATTCCAGCATGGAAACCAAGAATATTGCGGTGCTCCTGTTCCTCCTCGCTGCCCTTCTTTGCCACGTGCGCACAGGTTCGTCTCCATCGCATGCATAGTAGTCTTTGTCATATCCACGGAGATCTATCCTAGTTAGGTGGTGTTTGGTTTCAGGGACATTTTTGTGTTGGGACTAGAAAAAGTCCCTAGCAAACCAAATAGGATGGAACTTTTTTGGGATTTTTGCTAAAAATCCTTAGAAGCACCTCCTTGAGATTCTTTTTTAGAAAGTCCTAAGAACTAGAAAAAGTCCTAGAACCAGAGAACCAAACACCACCTTAATCTTATGTAATGTGTATACATGCAGGTGGTGCCCAGCGATCTTGCGACAAATCCGACATAACTGTCGCTGCGGACTGGACGGGATTCTACGCCTTCGTCGGGACAGTCCAGAGGCAGGCCCCCTTCCCGGTGGGGGGGGGGGCGGGGGGCGGGTGGCGCCGGCTG
>NW_024120402.1:0-8798 GCF_003073215.2 Triticum urartu
AGAAAATCTCCACCTGCCACAGCTGCATGAGGAGGGCAAGGTCGCTTGTCATGGCAGAGGGGATAAGGAATGGACAGAAGCGGGGGTGAGAGGATGTGGGGGGCGCATGCGTGCGAGGCCACGCGCTGACCGGAGCGACCAGAGATCGCTCGAGGGGCTCGATGGGCAGGACCAAAGTCCTGTAGGGGGGTAGCCAATCTAGGGGCCACATGTCATAGACATGAGGTACGACTTGGGAGTTGTCGCGCGGCGCAGAGACGGTTTGCAGGGGGGGCAGGAGGCCAGGGGCAGGTGAGAGCGGCAGGGCGTGGGTAGGCTGAGTGGGGCCAGTCGGTGGAACCGTTGAAGGGGTGGTCCGATTGTCAGTGGCGTGAGGTGGCAAGGGCGGGGTGGGCACAGTTTGGGCGGCTATCTCGTAGTCTGAAGCGGACGTAGGCGAGGCCATAGTAGGCGTAGCCTTTTTCGTCTCGGGCTGGGCGGGGGGTGGTGACTGGAGAGACGCCGCGAAGATTGCATGCAGCGCGGGGGGATTTTGTGTCTCCAGAGGGCAGCACTGTAGCGGCGAAAAGGGCGCCGGTGGATTCATTTGTTCGACCGAGGGGCCAAGATCGGCACATGTACCAGCAGAAGGGCAGTGGTCAAACATGTACTCGCGATCTGCACAAGCGGAGGCGTGAGAGGGGCCTGGGGGGGTACATGCGTGCATGAGGGGGGCCAGCGTGCCATGCAAGCGAGAGGAAACCATGGGGGCACGAGCCGTGCATGTAGGCAAAGCCGGGGATGCATGGGTAGTGGGGTCCGATGGATATGAACCATGCATGTTGGGGAAAAGGGCAGGGGGGAGGAGCCGTACGTTTCCGGTGCCAAAGCAGCGTGCACGCGAGTTGGCTCCACATGCACACATACTGAATCCCTTAAAATGCGAGGAGACAAGGCCCGGGGAGATGAGAGATCTAGACGGGATAGCAGGCGATAGCGATCTGGCAGTAGCAAGCGTCGAGTCTTTGCAGTGAGAGTTTGATGAGAAACGACCAAGAATCGATTGGGCACTGTAGTTGGTGTCACGAGTTTTCGAGGACAAGAAAACCGTTGAAGGGCCGTCCTCCTCTACGACAGAGTCAAGGTCAGACTGGGCAAGTTGTTGGGTTTCAAACAAGCCTAGTTCGAAATGAGAGAAGGCGTAGGGAGAGCGGGAAACTAGTCTCGTCCTAACAGCTACCGAGGAGACCCAGGTGCAAAAAAGATGCTCGTCAATGATTTGCACGTGAAAAACATTAGTATTGGAAAAAAGGTGGTCTAGGGCATCCGACACCAGCTTAACAGCTGGGACTACCTGCTTAAGAAGCTTAACTGATACCCATACTTCTACATTTGGGCTAAGGTGAGGGGTTTTGGGGTTGACCGTAATGTCGATGTGGAGATCATGCAAGAGCCGGCTACGAAAGCGAAAACCTGGACGAACAGGACGTACCTTAGCGCCTCGGCGATGCAGGGGCTCAGAGCTCGTGGTCACAGGAACCAAGTTGAGGCGGGAAGTCGAGGAAGCAAGGCTGATTCCAGCCGCCGCACTGCCCACCGGCGACGGGGGCGAGGTCGACGGTGGAGGGGGAAACCGGAGCAGAATGCCACGCCGCCAGAAATCACCAAAGCTGGCGATAAGGCAGGCGACGTCCTTGGAGGCAACGGTGAAGGAGAAGCGTCCCTCCCCATCAATGGTGACGTTGAAAGCCTCATGATCTCCACCGAAGAGACAAGCCAGGATGAGAGCAAAGAGATCAGCCCCCACATTAAAAGGGAACTGGATGATCCTTGCATACGAGCGACACCCATGAGCCGAGTGCCCAGCCTGGAGAGTGACGGAGGAGCGGCGGCAAGACCATGCAAGGCGCTCGAAGGCAAGGCCAAGATCTGACGGGACATGGAGGACAGCGGCCAACGGGCGGCAGGAGAGCGATGCCGCCGGCGGTCGCACGGGGGTGGCTAGGGCTAGGTCGAATGGCAGCACAACAAGGGAGACGAGGCGCCGCTTGAAGACGGCAAAGCGAAGGACAAGGTCAGCCACCTCCCTTGAGGCGACATGGAAGCGGAAAAGGCGATGCGAAATCTTGTGAACGAAGAGCTCAAAGGCAGAACCGCCATAGCATGTGTGGAGGAAAGCTGCGGCAAGGGTTTCATCAAGGTGAGCTGCCGAGCCAGCAAAACAGGCTAGCAAAGGGGTCGCAGAGGCTAGGTCTGGGGTGGTGATCGACGAGCACAAGGAGCTCAGCAAGGTTTGAGAACGAGCCAAGGCAGCATCGTTGCTAATGCAGAGAATGCCCTGTAGCGCAGTTTGGCTGGACTGGATGAACCGCGGCAGCGCTGGCAGGGCGGCGGCAGTAGAGAGGGGCAAGCGGGATATCCCGTTGGCGGAGCACCGAGAGAGAGCCATCTTCTGTGGTGGGTTCAAATTCAGTTTACATGTTGTATTACTGCTTGTCCCAACTTGCAACATTATTTTCATATCAGTTTGCTTTCTTTTGCCATCTAATTCTTCAAATTCCTCTGATTTGTTATCATCTTTCACAGGTTAGCCATCATACAGGTCGAATCCACTTGTACATTTGTGTTCCAGGACATGATTCAAGACCCAGACCACTTTTTCAGAATTTTCTGCCTGAAGAAGTAGAATCACCTTTATGCTCTAGTAGTGACAAGAAAGCAAGTAGGCAGCTCTTGACTAATCCAGCATTTTGCAATATGTTCAAAGCATTTGTAAAAGAATGGTTAGAACTAAGACCAATTGATCAGAGGAAACTCCTGGGAAAGCCGTTACAGCTTCCATTGAGCCTTGAGTTGTGCTATCTGACAAATAGCATCAGCCACAGTACACAAGTATGCACATCTTGACTTTGACACTCTTTTCTTTGCAAACTCAATTTGTTCCAGTTACAAAGATTGCAAATACGGTGCAAAACAATGCCTGGTATCCACGAGATTACGACTATACATCTATGTCATGCAAACTTCTTATGTCCTAGAAAAGTATCCCAATATCTGCTTAAGTTTGTATAAGAATAAGTCTGAATTTTCCATTTGCACTCCAGTCTTACCTGAGTTAATACTTACGCTACAGACATGAGACATGATCTTGTGCCAAACTAAGAACAGATGACATTTATCATAGAATAAATACTTGGCTTGTTCCTTGATTTGATGGTGTCCTCTTTTATGTCTGTTGTGATCGACTTTCTTAGGGATTGATTAAAGGGGGGAGTAAGAGGCGTATAGCTCCATTGAGTGTTGTCAGTGATCATTTGCCTGAAAATGCTGAATGGAGAAAGGTGGTTTTACGTCGTGGCACGACTAAAGAGAGAGAATACACTCAAGGCTGGACTACTGATGATGAGCCTCTCTGCAAATTATGTCAAAAACTTTGCAGGTAATATGACTCGCTGATGTACTTGTTCTGGAGCCAATCATGTTCTGTCATAACAATGCTCTTTGTTTTTGTTCAGTGGGAATCTTGCGAAATCACCCGAATATTTTGAAGATCTATTCTGTAAGCTTGATTGCTTCCGGTTGTACAGATTGAGAACCAACCAGAGTGCCCTGCGGCAGGTATGACTTACTTTTACCTTCTGCCATTAACATAGCCCTGATGTGGAAATAAGGCTAATTTGCCATTTCTACAAACAAAAATTGTGAATTGTATGTAATGGAGTTTCTGCTTGTTAAATACCTTTACTTTACAGGCACTGTTTCAAATAGAACATGGTATATGTTCCCAGTGCAAGCTTGACTGCTGCAAGCTCGTCAAACATATTAAACCCCTCAGCAACCAAAAGAGAGAAGCACACATCAGGAGTGTTGCTCCAAATATTGCATGTAGGAAGAAGCTGTAAGTGCTACAACACTCTGATACTATGCATTTCCAACCTTTTGGCAGCTTTTACATGCTTCACTTTGCATATCTAGCACAGTTTAGCAGAGCACTCTGGTCTGAACAGCTGTAATACACTAACAGAACTCACCAAATATTGACGAAAATGGGAATTTCCATCATTATTAATCTGACGGTTTCATGTGGGTTGTCTTATTAATGCTGTACTGGACCACAGGCTAGCAAAGCTTGTCGAAGAGCCAACACGGGGAAATGCTTGGCATGCAGATCATATAGTACCTGTGTATAAAGGAGGAGGTACAGTACATGTACAGTTTCTATCTTGTTGGCTCATCACTGCATGTCCTAATTCATGTGGTTTCTGGCAGGGGAATGCACACTCGAGAATATGAGGACGCTTTGCGTGGCTTGTCATGCTGAGGTCACCAAAGATCAGCAAAAGGAGCGAAAAGAAGCAAGAAAAGAAGAAAGAAGGAAGGCCGAAGAGCTTCTGAGAAATGCTGTGAATCAGCTGAAGGATGATGTTAGTAGTTCCTCTGGAGTTCAAGTATCTTCTAGCCTTTAAATTTTCGCAAGATTTAAGCTCTCTGGATAACCACATGTCTTTTCTGTGTTAAAAAGAAGTGATTTTCTCCTATATTTACTTCTGCAACTTCCAACATTCCATTTCATAGAGGCATGACTGACACCAATCGATTCTTCCGCAAATGACACGTTCAGAAGTCAGTTGATTAAGTTGTAAATAAGGTTGATTTGTTAGAGTTGTTCCATATTTTTGTGACATGCACAGTTCTAGTTCACTGATAATACTCTTGATGTTGACATTCAACTTTTTTTTGTTGTAGGCATGTGAAGCGACAGAAGACGACGATTCTTGGTTGGTTACAGTCCCTGGCAGTGCCTACTCAGCAGTACCGCAGGCTCCTCTTACGCCCAGAAAATAGCATGTTATGGCACTAGTACACCTGGGACGGTTATTTTGTGGTCTCATTGGACAGATGTTTTGTGCATGTGTTGAATGCGATACTCATGTAGAAGTATGTATTTTCCTTTAGTTGCAAATCTGATACCATCTTCAGTCAACCTTTTGTTGTCAACTGAAGAAGGTTGGTAGAATTATGCAACCCAATTGCAACCAAGTCAGCTACTGTCGCAAAACTCTTACATATACTTGGAGGCAATATTGTGGTATGCTGCTGCTGTAAGATTTGTTTCAATTCATTTAAAGAATCTGGACACTGCCATCCAGTTCCAGGAGGTGCTGAGGCTAAATGTGGATGGCTCATACATCGAGGGGCAGAATCATGCGGGCTGCTGGGGTGTTGTCGTGCGTGACAATGAAGGTGCTGTTGTTGCTGCAAAGGGAGGGGGAAGAACTGACCGTGTATCCAGTGCTCTTCATGCGGAGCTCCTCGCAGCGTGTGGTGCTGTGGACCTTTCACTCGTTTGGAGCGGTAAGAATATGCCCGGAGCCTGGTGACCGAATGCCATCTGCTCATGCATGTATGGTGCAGTGTACGTATGGTTTATCTTGATCGGTGCACATGAGACAAGGTTTTAAAAGGCAGCACCCGGAACACATCCTAGAAGGTAAGATTACAGGTGGAGCCAAGTGAAATATTTTCAGTACATCACAATTTTAAGAGAAGATGCACCCTGAAAATGCATGTAGCCCTTAGATCGTCAGTGGTCTCAATCCTCTGCAGCATAGGTGAACAAATGTTGCAACAACAACCACTGCTTAGCGAGCACAGGGAAGAACCACTGCCAGCTGCTTTCGGTGTCCCTGGGCACACCAGCACCCCCGTGGCTTTCCTCATGCTTAGCTTTAGCCACACGCCCACCTCCCTGTGATTGGGGCGCAGAGAACCTGCGCATAAAAAAGTTTTTTAGGCAATCATGCATTGCTCGCTGTGCACACCATTTCTCCATGACAGTAACACATGCAAGGGTCATGTAGACAGATAACATATCACTACACTTGTGTATTTCTCAAGCTAGGATAGCAAGTAGTACTACCCACCATTTTAACATGACAGTAACACAGGCAGATTTCTCAAAAGAGGACAATGCATTTACTTTTAACATACCTGCTGTTACATCAGCTGGGGGAGCGGCCCTTGATGCAGTGCACGACTTGGCCATGTCCAGCAGGAGCCCTCTGGTGAATCCCAAATACTTAAGCTCAGGCTGGTCAATAACCATTTTGAGACATGGCAGCTTGCCCCTCGAGGATGTAATGATTGTCCTGAGCACCTCACAGCATAGGCCTGTCGCTGGCTCGCCATCGCATTGTTCTTGGACTAGCGATGCAAACAAGACTGTATCGCAGTTGGTGCTTCCATTCCCAGCATCAGGTAACGCCAAGGTCATAAGGAGGAAGAAGAGCCAAACTACCATTCTGTATGGTAATCGATTGTGATGTCAATAATAAGATGAAAGATTTTTAATGGGCGTTTGTATTCACTTTTGAGAAAATCGTTACTCCACGATACCTATATGTTCAAAATCCCCAAAACGGAAGCATATACCCTTTGTATGTCTAAATCTCTAATGCGGCGCGTGATTAATAACATGATCAAGGATTGTGACTTAAATTCTTCTCCATCCACCGTGGGTGCTTGTCCTCGAATGAAGCTCCCTACACCCGCATCGTACCACCACTAGCTTCCTGAACGTGCATCGCTGCGTCGAAGGAACACGATATGAAGAACAACGAGCTCAAGTGCTAGTACCCTTCATGAATTTGGCGCGGACAGGAGGGTCGTTTGGGATTTGGTGCGGGGTAGGAGTAGTTTTGGTAATGTACGGTTTAGGTGCTCCAGTACCAACTTCCACACCCAGTGATCCAGAGATGAGACCAGGCTCATCCACTCTCGGTGTGGAATTTCACTCGGCCCATTCATGCATGCAGGTTCTCTAACCTATTCGTGGCAGTACCCAGCCATGAGCTCAGAAGACGTTACCAAGCGATTGAGCATGAAGTCTTGTTGGGGGTTGGTAATGCATGAGTGTATCGGGGAAATACTATTATGTTTTGTTTTCCTCTAATATTTCATTTCAGAGTATCCAACAGGCCGGACACTAAAACAGAAATGAAACATACTAACGCTACAACATTGACCTTTGTCCTTTGACACTCTAATTCTTAAGGAGGGTGGATATATATAGGGCACTAACATGCAACATTGTGAGCAAGACATGAAATGAGAGTGTTGATCAAGTCATTCAAGAAGCGTTTTATTGTTTCCTTTTTATCATGTGTGTACACGCTGTCAAATCGTGTGATCATTCTATTTTTACGGTTTGTTTCCTTTTGCAGGAAGAGAAGGAAAAATCATGTGACGCCCCAAGACCGGAGTTTCAGATGCTTTCCATATGTTCCGGGTTTCGCCGTGTGTTTCATTTGTGCCTGCCCTTTTATTTTTGCATTGCATCATGTCATCATCTCATAAATCTTTTGCAACTCAAATAAATAAACCGTATGGATTTTCAGTCCATTTAAACCGAGGGAATTCACATGGTGATTCCCTTTACAACATATCCTCTCGATATTTAGAGAGCTATAGTAAATATTCCAATTATTTGGATTTACCGCAAACACAATTGCAATTTAAAACTCTCAGGTCTTTTCTGCTTCGAGTTGCTCCTCACACCTTGCCATATATTCTTTCATCATTTTCCGGAGCTCCACCTAAATTCTCAACATTTATGGACCTTCCTTTTACCGAGTCTTAGTTCAAACCCATTTGAATTAAATTCAAATAAGTTTGAATTTATATCTTTCAATCTTGGCCATTTCATTTTTCTTCGAACGAGCTTATTTTTGTGAGTCCAAGAAAATTAACCACATGCCCTAATTCTTCTTCCAACCTTCTCTTGTCTTCTTTCCTTTCTTCTAGTTCTCTTTTAATGAAAAGAGAGAGGAGGAAGAGAGAAGCCCAGCCGCCACTTGAGTCCAGCCAGGACCATTTTGGCCCAAGGCCCGCGTGATTAATAACATGATCAAGGATTGTGACTTAAATTCTTCTCCATCCACCGTGGGTGCTTGTCCTCGAATGAAGCTCCCTACACCCGCATCGTACCACCACTAGCTTCCTGAACGTGCATCGCTGCGTCGAAGGAACACGATATGAAGAACAACGAGCTCAAGTGCTAGTACCCTTCATGAATTTGGCGCGGACAGGAGGGTCGTTTGGGATTTGGTGCGGGGTAGGAGTAGTTTTGGTAATGTACGGTTTAGGTGCTCCAGTACCAACTTCCACACCCAGTGATCCAGAGATGAGACCAGGCTCATCCACTCTCGGTGTGGAATTTCACTCGGCCCATTCATGCATGCAGGTTCTCTAACCTATTCGTGGCAGTACCCAGCCATGAGCTCAGAAGACGTTACCAAGCGATTGAGCATGAAGTCTTGTTGGGGGTTGGTAATGCATGAGTGTATCGGGGAAATACTATTATGTTTTGTTTTCCTCTAATATTTCATTTCAGAGTATCCAACAGGCCGGACACTAAAACAGAAATGAAACATACTAACGCTACAACATTGACCTTTGTCCTTTGACACTCTAATTCTTAAGGAGGGTGGATATATATAGGGCACTAACATGCAACATTGTGAGCAAGACATGAAATGAGAGTGTTGATCAAGTCATTCAAGAAGCGTTTTATTGTTTCCTTTTTATCATGTGTGTACACGCTGTCAAATCGTGTGATCATTCTATTTTTACGGTTTGTTTCCTTTTGCAGGAAGAGAAGGAAAAATCATGTGACGCCCCAAGACCGGAGTTTCAGATGCTTTCCATATGTTCCGGGTTTCGCCGTGTGTTTCATTTGTGCCTGCCCTTTTATTTTTGCATTGCATCATGTCATCATCTCATAAATCTTTTGCAACTCAAATAAATAAACCGTATGGATT
>NW_024120403.1:0-8436 GCF_003073215.2 Triticum urartu
GGAGCCGGGCAATAGGAGATAATATTCTTCTTATTGCTTGCCTTCAAAAAAAGTCTTACAACCTATATTTATATCCTAGATAACTTGTAGAAGAATCAACCTAAGATAACTTGTCTAAGATAACTTACCTAATTTGAAAATAAAAACTAAAATAATTTGCGGGCCTAAGCCGGCCGGCCATAACAACTTCACAGTCCCAGATTTTTGACAACTCTAAATGGCCTCTCTAAATGGCCATCAAGCAATGAAATTTGGTCAATATGACAAGGAGTCTCTATGACAAGTGGCATTACTTCACAGTAGTCTGAAGAAGTTTGATTTAACATAGCGCGCGTGCACACACACACACACTCAGGGAGGCATTAGTTCACAAGTTACATAGGTTCAGACTTGAAGCATCAAAATGTACTCCTGTAGGTTAGCAGGAAGAGCTTACATATGATCCATATGGCAAGGGTGACTTGATGCCATTATAAAGACCTCGCCGTCGGCACCACACAGCCTCCCTGAAGGCACCGTACAAAGAACTTAGCAAGCATAGGCCCCTCTCCAGAAGGCAGATTGTAGTATACTGCCTGAATCTAAACATTATTATTTATCTACTGCTATTACATATACCCCTAGATTAGATATGTATTTTTCTGCACAGAGCATTTCCTTTGATTTTAAAAATCGCCGAGGCACATGCGAACTAAAATTTTCCAAGTAAAAACAGAGAAGGGCCACCACAAATATTAATTAACCTGGGCAAGTGCTCACAGACCACCGTTGGAGCCAGCGTCACTCGGCGAGCCTGGCGACCCGTGAACTTGGAGCTGTTTGTCGGCCATCATAACCTAAACAGGACAGATGGATCCAAGAGCCACCCCAGATGAGTTAAGAAAGAAAAGTGAGCTTTGGGTATAATCGTGTATAGACGCGAAGCAATCTGGTAAGGCAAACCAAAACTCGTGGAAGAAATCGAAATATAGGATGTACCCACCTTGTGAGAGGAAGAATCAATCACACCAGATCCAGTCCCTTGCAAGCCGAAGACGAGGACGACGCGGCAACCTGAGACCAAAGGCCAACCTTAACCCTAATCAAAATGTATTTCACAAAACCAAGCAGAAAATCAAGAGCCCAACTGATGGACAATCATTTCTCATTTTTGAGACATCACAACAGTTGGCCACATCGTTAATTCATAAAACGGAAGAAATCTCCTTAATATTTTAGTTCATGACATAATAGAACTACCAGCAAGTTACTGACACTTGACTAATGACTGCACCTTAGAGATATATAATTCCACCATTATATTAACAAATAAAATTGAACTCCCTACATGTTATCTGGTTGAGCTAAGCCTAGAACATGGAATTGCAACTTTTGCGCACACAAATTGAGAAGAACATAAGATGATGTCTGGGTGATGGACATAAAACAAGTTTAAAAGCTAACAATGCTAAGGTACCAGATACATGAACTATGCTCTAACAAACGTTCTAAAAACACCTAGTAAGTGTGAACGGTAAGCAAAGAACACTCCTATCAAAACAGTGTACCAAAATTTGCAATAAATCAAATGTGTTCAAGCAACCAGAGGGCGATCTTAATTGTATAAACATGGTGTCAAGACTCATCAAGGGGAACATGTGGCGTCAATCGAGGTGAATAAAGAAACATCACCAGTTCAGTTAGCATGAGTCGTAAGCATAGAGCACTCATCTTGGCTGTTAGAGACGACAAAATAGAGAGGTTAACTATAAGTAGAGGAAACAATTATGTAGCATAAGAACCTGCTTTCTTTGAGATTCCAAATCTGTTTTTTGTGGCAATACAATTCTAAGGCCGTAAATAAAAAATATTATACTATTGTCTGGTCAAATCATAAGGAAAGAACGACTATTATTGATTAGAGTTTTTTTAAGTAGGCAAAGCACTACAACACTGGATCCTAAGCTACAGTTGAGGCATACAAAGCTATAAGTGTCTGTTCTTTTCATATATAAACAACCTTTAGTATCTCAACCAGAACCAAAGCAAAACAAAAAACATGGTTAAGTAACCAGCACAGGAAGAATGAACCTTTTGGAATTTTAAAGTAGCAAGACATGAAAAGTTATTTTTTTCCTTCAATATTACACACATTAGGGGAGGTAGATGTAGTTTCTATTGCATAGTGGGCTCAGATTTGCCTTTCCTCGATCATATAACCTACCCCCATCATCTCTTATCACCAGACTGATCTGTTTATACAGTAGAGCTGCCCTGGTTATCACTCAACAAGAATGGCCATCCAAGGACAACAACAAGTATCACAGGATCAAAAAGGATTCTAGAGACAAGAGGGAGGATCCAACTTGATACCCAGTGGTGCCTCGATTGCTCAAAGGCACACTAATTCCAGCCAACGTAATCATCATCGCCCTAGCACGAACACCACTTGAGCATAAATAAGTAACACCTTTAAATACAAATAAAAAATGGTTCAGGGTTCATTGCATAGCCGGCACGGACACCATTGCCGGCGCCGCTGATATGCCGCCCTCCTCCGTGGCCGCTGCCGCCATCGCCATGGGAACCACCTGCGTGGGAGGGAGGGAGGCAGCTGCAAGAGCGAGTGAGAGAGGAGGCGGCAGCTAGGTTTTCATCGCAGGAAGCCGCGGTCATTTTATGCCCCCCAAGCAAAATGACCTAGATGCCCTCGTGGGGGCACGGTATTTACATTCTGTTGCCATTGGAATTTTATCCGACGGCCGAAGTTGATCGGTAAATTTCCAACGACCCACAGTGATTTGGATCGAGATCTGACGGCCTGTATCGCGAGGAGATTTCGATCCGACGGTCCATAATCCAAACGCACGGGAGAGCTCCATTTCGGTTCAGACTCTAACAAGGGGAAACGCACGGGAGAGCTCCATTTCGGTTCAGACTCTAACAAGGGGATGCATAGCGGGCTCAGATTCACCTTTCCTCGATCATATAACCTACCCCCGTCATCTCTTATCACCAGATCAATCTGTTCATACAGTGGAGCTGCCCTGGTTATCACTCAACAAGAATGACCATCCAAGGACAACAACAAGTATCATAGGATCAAAAAGGATTCTAGAGACAAGAGGGAGGATCCAACCTGATACGCACAGGTGCCACGATTGCTCAAAGGCACACTTATTTCAGCCACGATTAATCATCATCGCCCTAGCACGAACGCCACTGATCAATCTAGCAAATCCAGGAGCATAGCTATAGGACCAGGGCATCCACATGTAAACCAGAGCATCACATTAGCTCCTATGATAGCAACTAAACATGAACAGCATTCTGCAAACCCTAAAATGGCATGGATCCACAAGTACAGAGCTCAAGTAGGAACCGATGCATGAGTAGGGCATAGAGCATCAACCAGACAAGCACCACATCAATATAGCCATGGCCATGTCCCATACAGTAGCCGAAGCAGAGGAGCGGGAGGAAGATGGACCTCACCGAGGGAGGCTGTAGCCGAGGTAGTACTCAGTGCGCGCCGGGGTTGCGCCTGAAAGCCGTCCAACCGGCGAGGAAACGCGTCGGAGTTGCGCCTTGCACCGTCCCGCCAACGAGCACGAACGCATCAAACAACCTGTGTAAGGAAGGCATCGTTGTTTATCAGAAACAATTAGTTAGGAATTACTATTTAACATAAATACATTTTTTAGCACAAAGATATGCACAGGAAAAATACAGAGCTCAAGTAGTAAATAAAATTTCATGCAAAAGATATAAAGGTCCAATGTCCAATAACAACTCAACCTTATTTTTTTCAGAATCCTTTGATACACACTATAAGTTGCCGACCAAAATCTTTGAGCATGCCCATCTGGCATAAAAATTTGATATGAGAACTGATAGCATTTTTTGTCGGGTTAAAACCTTGGATCTACAATCAGAAATATCATATTACTATTACTCTTACATACATGTTGGCATACACAATATATCTCTACTCTGCCATAGTGTATAGAAAAATAACAGGACTATTAGCTCTACATGAGAAGTGAACTCATGGGTACAGGGGATCAATCTTACCTTGAATGTCTTGCACCAAGGCATCCAGCTACCAAGGCAAGATCTCAAACACAGAACATCTATCTTAGAACACCAGTGTTTCCCTTCATAGTCCACCCTTCCTACAATATTCTCGTAACAACAGAAATCTCCCGTTAGTTTATAGAGCATGCAATTTGCGCTCAAACTGAAATAAAAACAACATTTTGTCAGTAACATTTGGTTAATTCGGCACCAACAAAATCTCCTATATGATTTGGCAATTAAAGAATAGTAACAAATGATATAAAATAACCAGTGACATCAACTCTAACTACACAATATCCAGGGAAACAACATGAATCTCCAATTGGTTCACAAAGTATGCAACTTTTCTCTCAACTGAAATGAGAACAACATTTTGTCAGTGATATTTAGTTAATGGAGCACCAACAAATCTCCTATTTCATTTAGAAGAATAAGAATAAATAAAGGATATAAAATAACCAGCGGCACATTTAACTCTAACTACAACTTGGCAAAGAAATTACATTAGTTGATTAATGATTATCTGTAGCTAAATCCTATATTCAATACACAAGACGAAGGAATTCATATATTAGAAATCATATGCACACCAGTCAATCAATTAAACAGCAAGAATCACAAATAAAAAGAAATTACATTGGCAGTTCATATCAGTCTCCTACCTTGAAAGTGATACCTTGAAATCATATGCACACCAGTCAATCAATTAAACAGTAGGAAATGCGGCTTTCCACACCCGGCAACGCCGCTGCCGGGTACAATTATATCCGGCAGCGCCGCTGCCGGGTACAATTATATCCAATTGGGTAATACAGTCATAGGAGCATTTTTTTTACAGAACAGTCATAGGAGCATTGTAAATATATATAAAAAAAAGCAATGATATTAGTTCAGTACAGTGTCATACTGCAAATTATTATCTGTTCATAAGATATGAAATTTAAGATGGGTTTTAGACTGCATAACATATTGTATAGAATATATTGACAAATATGATGAACCGTTGCGACATAAGCATCCTTAGAAAGAGAATTCTGATTTATAACATTGGTACTCACATGAAAATTTATCTAAAAATGAGCAGATAAGTCGAAGAAGAAGAACATTACAAAGGATACATTGAGCTTATAGAAGCATAGCAAAGCAGGCTATGTAGACATAACTCGACATCATCGATATAATAGTTCATAGTTCCTAGATTCAGATATGGACTGGATAGTTCTCCTTATAGACATCCCATATGGGTAGCCAAGTTCAGTACAGGCCATTTTGTCAAAGCAAAGCAAGCAGGGTACATTTAGTCAATAGAGCAGATCGACGATGGATCTCATTAAGTAGGTAACAATAGTTTAGCTATTACAAGCAAGACAGAGCTCCTCACATGCCCCTCTTGTTATTTATCAATGATGCTTAATTAGTACTGGATCATCTCTGTCTGACCTAAGCCGCGACCAAGCCATATCATTGCAACCCGTAGAAAAAGGAAGCTACAACTGTGTGAACCAAATATAAATGGGGACAATCCTGCTCTCCATCATGCTAAATGGGGACTTCTCTAGCACTCACGCTTACTATTGGTCACGCTTGTGTATTCAGATGCCACTCAAGATATAACCACCAAACGAATTCATTTGCATGTGTGGGTGGGTACATGATGGATGGACATGCATCCAGAGAAAAGAAAGGGGCTTGAAAAAAAGAAATCACAACTTTTTACATGCAAGAGTAGTAAGCACTAATCGCATATCCTTTGTTGTATTTCAAGCCTAATAGGAACAGGTGATAGACGATCGACCTTGTGTATCAAACAAACATGTGATAGAAATCACAACTTGTAGTGCTGAAGATCCTGCGCTGCCTGCGACGTGCACGGTCGCCATGGCCGCGAGCTAGGGTTCCGGGCGCGAGGAGGGAGGGACGGATGGACGACAGCTCGATTGCCATGGTGTTTCATGATAAGAAGGTCCATCGGCTGAGTTACCTGCAAGCACAAGCACATAATTTGCTGCATCACACACCAAGCTATTTTGTATAGCTGAAGACGGGTTTATACAAAATCATGAAACTGGACCAATAAAAAATTATATTTGGGGGTATAGGATTTTTAGAAATCACAATGTGTTGAAATGTGCAGCTCACTTTGATCTGAAGCTATTCCGGTGTACCATGTTCTTTAAGAATCTCAGTAGGGACATAATCTCAACTGTATTGTGTTTAGCAGCAAGAGGGACACTCAATATATCCATTCTGGGTGTTCCAAAAACTGAAAATGTCGGAAATCAGATAGAAACGATCTGTAGAAATGTCCCCTGAAAAATAAAAGTGAAATGTCATCACAAAGTACTCTAGTAGTAAGAAAAAGGCAAACGTCCTCTAGTAGTAATGAGGTTGTAAAGAAAGTTTGGTACCTTAGCTGGTTGTGGATCAGGCCCAATCGAGAGCTATGTCGAGGGAATTGCTAATGCTTCCATCTGCCTGAACCTTTAGCACAAAGCTATGGATTTGCCATTGGAGATGAACCTAGCAGAGTAGATTGTAAGAAATGGAACAAATCAAGAGGAGTGAAGGAAACAAATCTGGCATAACAAGAGGAGTGAAGGAAACAAATCTGGCATAATTTATTCTATAAGATGTCCGTAAATTCAGACAAAAGATACCAACTTTGTTCCCTGAGGTGGACTGAAATAAACCATATGACCAAGACACCTGGTTCATCCTGAATTATGGAGTGAAGAAAAAAGTTGCCCTATACAACCATCAGAGTTCATGACAGTACAAAAGAATAAAAAACTAAAATTGTTGCATCGTGTAGCTTGCATAGCAGATATAGAATACAACAAATACAAATTCCAAATTAGAGGAATTGTTCAGTTTTGTTTTGCGGGAGCGCATATAGGTGCAGCTAATACATTTCTTAATGTCCCATATATGAAGAAATACTATAAGTTCATAGGACTAAACCAAAACACCAAACACCATAGTTGATGAAAGCATAAAGTTGACCATTCTTGCTCCTGTTTCCAACATGCAGTTGGCTACCACGTGGCTCTAAGCCCAATCTAGCCTACAGGATAAAGATTATGTCCTTTGGAAGCAGATTAGACTGAAAATGCTTTGCTTGTGCTATTGGATAAATGAACCTAACTGAACACCATGCAAAATCTAGGAGTATTACTGAACCTAACTGAAACACATGCCAAATCATTCTCTTGATGCCCATTTACTCCTAGGAGTACTACTGAACCCAACTGGATTTAGGAGCATTTACAAAACCTAGGAGTACTACTGAACCTAAGTGCATGTTTGGTGTATTAAACATAGAAATTGAGTGTTTGTACTGCATGGATGCAAATCAAAGGAGCTGGAGCTGCGTGCTTGTACTCCATAGACATTTTATGAACTCTATAGTCCATGGAAAATGAACATAGCCGCAAACTAATAAAAACAAGGGAAACGCTTCGGGACGGCACGCCGGCCGAACTTTCGGCCGGTCTCGAGGGCCACGCTGGCTCCAGCGTCAACGAAAACACCACGCGCGACAAGACGTGTGTAGGTGGGCCTCACACAACTACCCCGAATCTTATCCTTATTCTTTCTTCTACCTTCAGCCCCATCTCTCTCCGTGTCATGCTTCTTCTTTTCCTTTCCCCCGCGCTGCCGGCGGCCGGTGGCTGCTGCCGTCCGTGTGCTCCGCCGAGTCGGGGGACTGCCTGACTGCTCGCCGGTGGTTGCAACTTTCCGGCCCACAGCTACCTGCTGCCATGGCCGGAACCGCGTGTACACAGTGTTGCATCCGTGATCTAAAAAAGCTTCAACCACAGTTGAAAAAAGCTTCAACCATAGATAGAAAAGCTCCAATCGGCACTGCCCAACTAAAAAAGCTTCAACCATAGATAGATTTTGCTACTGTCGGCGAGGGTTTTTGCTACATCCATCACGGCGGAGCTGTGACCTCGTGCCGGCGGCGACGATGATTTGCTGCAACCGTTGTCATTTTTTGCTACGACCAATGATTTTTTTGCTACATCCATTCAACGACACATTTTTGCTACCATGGAAAGCTGCATCTGGCTGTATGTTTCGTTGACGGAGCTACGTCCCCGCGACGACAGAGGTTATTTTGCTGCAACGGTCGTCGGCTTTTGCTACGACCAACGAGAAAATTTGCTACATCCATTAATGGCGCAGATGTGACACTGGACGACGGCGACAATGATTTTGCTGCAACCGTCGCTATTTTTTTGCTACCACCGGCGAAGTTTTTGCTACATCCATCTAAATGGCGTTGATTTGGGCGGCCTTTGTTCGTGCAACCTCGGGCAGCGAGCATCGACGACGGCGGTCAAAGTTGCGGCCGGCGACACGATGGTGCTGCGA
>NW_024120404.1:0-19664 GCF_003073215.2 Triticum urartu
GAAAGAGAAGGAAAACTACGCATGTAGCTTATGATTTCGCTTGGAGACTTTTGTCAATAGGCTAGACCAAATAGCCAATTATAACGAGTGTTTGATCAGTGTCCATCTCTCTTGATTAGCCTAGCGAATCAACCTAGTGATCGATGACTAATCGATCACTTAGTTAGCTACTAAGCTCGTGCTTTCAATTTCTTCAAGAAAACTGCTACTTACTTTTATTCCTACTAGGTACAGTAGCAGAGAATATTACCATTGCTATCGCTATGCTTTGTCTTTGGACTTCGGCACATGTTTAGTTTGTCGCTTGCTTTGTCAAGTTGTTCTCACGGTACCACCGAAAAATACTAGGCATATGCTACCTGCTCATTGGATTAACTGATACTGCTAAGAGACCACTAATCTAAAACGGTTAATGCGCCGTTCTTGACGCGGAGAACCGAGGGCGCGATCGTGTGGAACCACTTTGTACTTTTCCCCGAGTTTATCTCCTTTCCTAAATGGAAGGTTTGTTGCCCTCGTTTCTGCACCAACTATGAATAAGCCAACGTATAAGTCTTCAAGTTGTAAGCCGCCTCCAATGGGGGTTGGTGCCACTGACGTTAGCGCCCGCGGGGTAATTTACTTTTTGAAGGTGTTGTCGAAGAGCTGCTACTCCCCTATCCGGGGTCTCTTTGGCCCTCGATCGTTAGCTTGTGCTTGTGGTGGTGTCTAGTTTTGTTTAGGGATTGCTTGTGTTCGTCATTGGGGTTTTTGCACGGTTTCCGCATAATCAACAAGTTTCGGCTTAATTGGATAAACTCTCTTCTTAATGAAATTGTAGGAGCACCTTGTCGGCCTGTCCTCAGACGAGGTTATGTAAAAAAAAAAGCCTCAGATGATGTTGCCAGAAACAACACATGCTACATGCTGCTACCAAGGTGCGACCACGACAAAAGATACTATTGGTCCCTTGTCCCCAAGAATCTTACACTCTTGTGGCGTGCCACCGCGATGGAGATCAACGGAGCTTGGTGGTGGACAATGGGAAGGGAGGGGTAACCGCACCTCACTGGGAGTAGTCATTGTTTGTTGGGTTGCATGAGCAATACTATAGTCACGGGGAGAGTTTTATGGGATTCACGGGATAGCTTTGTTGGGATCTCTTGATTGGTTGAAAATCAGGCTGAGGGTCCCATAAAAACTCCATGCGTTCAGAATTATCGGCATTCATCACATGTTTTCTCCATTTTGTTTGCATTGCATGGCAATTTAAGCCTAAGAAATAGGAAATAGCTTCTTACTAACATCTAATTAACTAAGCATGACTACATAGTCTACACGATTCGGTGTCGTTCCCTTGTTGAAGGTATTGCTGTTGAGAAGTTTCAGGCAACTATCTGCTTCCTCCGGGGGAAACTCTAAATTAGTAGATCGGATGACGGCGGCATTATTGTGTCGTTTTCCTCTTGTGGCATCATTCTTAGAGGTGTACACGGACTCGAGGGACCAGTGGACGGAATAATTGGTGGAGCGGTGATTCATCCTGCACATTAATGGTGGCGTTTCTCGGCGGCGTGGTGCAGTGGAGACTCAGCGCCCGATCTGTGGCGAGGGACTCGTGCAGGAGGGTGACGTTATTAGGCGTTGTGGTGGTGTCGATGGCAGAGAGGCCGGGCAAGGTGGTGCAGCAGTAGTGGATTGGTGGCAGGTGGCTGTGGCGGCCTCATACCCGGCAGGTGTCCTGGTTGAGGAGTGCGCCGGACTGGTAGGTGCCCCATACCCGGCAGGCGTTCTGGTTGGGACCTCAGGTCTTAGATGTTTAGGCTTGGCTGCGATGTTTGTTTGGTATTAGGCCCAGACTATCGGCGTCCCTTCATCAATTGAATAAGAGTAGCGACAGTTGTTGCTTGGACGATGGCTTTAGTCTTATTATTGTATGACTCTGTAAGTTTTGTGAGAATAATTAATAAAGTGGTCATATGCATCGCCCAGATGCAAAGGCCCGGGGTCCTCCTTTTTTAAAAAAACATAGTCTACACGAGGAAACAAAAGCAAATCACAATGTATACAGCACCAGGCAAGAATTGGGCAGCCTAGATGATAGGTGTTGACGGTGATGAATTAAGGGTGTTTCTAGGCCACAGATTCCACGCGGCAAACAAAACAATACTATCTACTAGTATGAGCTTGCTAGAACCTACGTGCAATATAGACACGACTAAATTAATTAACATGATGGCCACCACATGGGTAAATGATTGGTGGCTCGACCGGTTCATTAATGCCTCCCTGAATCTTCGCCGCTTAATCATCGACCGGCGAGACCAGATGTCAACACACCTAAATCCCAGTCACTGCACGTTATTACTAGCCAACAGTAGCAAGGAAAGGTGGGTCTAGCAGTCTAGCTAATCCTATCAGTAGCTCTCCCTCACTTGGTTAATTAGATACATCCCTCTCCTGATCCTGCCCACGAAATCACAATTGTTAGCTCAACATCATGCATGATCGAGCCTGTCTGTACTGGCAGGATGACAGAAAATGAAGTGCGGAAAATCCTTTGAGCTGTCGTGATCTCTCAAGCACGCAACGCTGGTGATATTTGTGGCGATCGTACCATGGTCGAGGTGGGTGGCCATGAAGTCAAAGCAGCTGCCTGCTTAACCACGCGAGAGAGTGGAGACAACGTCGCCTACAGCTGCTGCGCTGTCAGGGAAAGGCGAGGCGTTGCCGTCCGTCGGTGCACATCGACGACGTGAACGGCGAACCGCCTGCCGGCTCCTCACGTGAAAGCGACCGTCCGTGAGCTGATCGGAGAAGAAGGAGGCCGGGCAGGCCATCCGCCTATCCCTCGTGTCGCAGGTCACACGGCGAATGTGACGGCGGTGGCGGCCGGCGTCCGCCGTGGAATGATTAGATATTTAGATCGACGATGATGATGATTATGATGATGTGATTCTCTCTCTTTTTTCCTTATCTGAATCCTTCTCCCCCGACGAACAAATTCGTCGTGCCTTCTCATCATTCGCGAGCCGTAGCCGAGAGACTGTCCAACCCGCGGCCTCCAGTACCTCGCGGACAGATCATGCCGCCGAAGCCACATCTGTTAATTAGTCATCGTCTGAGATGAACCTCATCTCATCTGCAGCTGCATGCTTCAGGGTGAACTTGCTTTCCGTGATTGCATCATTGAGATGCCATTAACTTCGACGCGAAACGGCAGCGGCCGATGTGGGCGCCGAGCGCAGCTGTCAGGACGCAGAGCCAAACCACAACTAAGCATTTAATCTGCAGGTGACTAAGCTGCTCATCCTTCACGTCCCGATCTTCTGCTGTCTGGAAGCCGAGTCGTGTCATTCGCTCATTTAGAGAAGGAGCTTTACAGCCAGCAGGAGCGAGGGAGAGGAATCGAGATGAGGAAACATAGGGTTGAAAACTGAAACGAGCTGAGGTCACTCAGAGTGCTTCTATCTACTTGAATGACAGGCTATTTGCTCGGTGTGTCCAAAGCTGCAACTGCTCGATGAGGATGAATGCTGCATTGGTCTTCTATGACATTGTTATTTGCCAGATGATCCTTTGGGTGTGTGCCAGTGGCAAAGCTAGGTTTACGAAAATGGGTGTACAGAGTGCAAGATTATACAAATTTTCTAGCTTTTTTTAATATATATACTTATTTTAGCTACTTAGTTTGTGCTGTATTGCTAGAATTAATGGGTGTACAAATGTACATCCATGTACCCTTTTGGCTCCACCCATGGTGTGTGCGCTTGTGTTGGCTATGTACACCCTAGTTGGGTAGAGGTTAAGTGTATGCTCAATATGTTTGTATCTTCTCGATGCTTCATCATGAGTTAATAAAAACATCTTTTATCAAAAAAAAGATTTGCTTCTATCGGTCGTCCACCTCAACGCGGTGCCCGCTAAGACTTTTCGTCAACTGTAAATAAAAGTATCGTCAATAAATCTTCTTAACAATAAAAGTATTTATATATTTTTGCAGGGGTATTTATATATTGTTAAACATAAAACATCCATGCATCTTAAAATAAATGTTCACCTATTTGAGACAAAATTCTTGTAATTTAGAAGGAAATGTTCATGTATTTATAAAAGCGGTGTTCACACGCGCGCGCGCGCACACACACACATAATAGTGTTACTATTCATCACCCACGGTGCAGAATAAGTTATTCTTCACCCGAGGTAACCTTACGATCATTTCATAATTAAACTACGTTTGGAATTCAAATAGTTACATTTCTATTGATTCACTATGTAAAATTTGGCATAAAAAATATAAATATAGATTATAAGACAAGAAAATTTGCAGTTTATGTGTATTTTACACTATATTTTTATGTTTGTAATTTTACATAACAGAAAATATTTTTTACAACGATTATATATTTTCTTACGGTCTCTTTTTACGTCGAAAATAAGACAAAACTTACGGAACGTAAAATTACGGTGCATTGATGATAAAATAGAGGGGGTGAAGAATAACTATTCCTCACCCAGGGTGACGAATAGTCAATCCCTGTACCCAAATGTGCAATGATCTAGTGTAGCATATATGAAAAAAATGAATAGCTGTGGTGGAGCCACATTAATGTCATGCCAATTCTATATGATCATGCAAAGCAAATGAAATGACTGTGAAGGACCATATCTAGTCATATAATTTAATGTAATGATGGATGTTGCACAGCAACATATCTCATATTGGCTATGGAAATGCCAAGATAGGTCTTTATGGTGCTTGTTTTGAGGAACATAGCTGGTTTAGGTGTAGGAGAACAAAGAGTAAGTCCTCTCACGTGGTTTGTATGTACCGAAAAGGTTGTGCCATGTCTAGAGGTGAGAGTGGGCAATGCTGGATATGGAAGAGACTAGAAATATGGATGAAGTGGAAGTGCACAAAGTTTTTGAACTCATATTAGTCATAAAGAACTCAAATACTTAATACAAGCGTGATGCGGCATTATCATAGAACTACTCTATCAAGTACTCTAAGGGGATAGTTTGGCGGTGCAAAAGCCTGTTATGCGTCACGATCTAAACCAAAGTCGCCACTCACGTACAACTACCACTTCGACGTGGTGTGACTTGAGTAACACTTGTAAGTACCCAACTTATGTTTGTTATTGAAAGAAAGAGCACGATACCAAATATAATAATAACATATTTCCACTAATTAGCACATACTCATTTACATACATGTTCATCTATTACTTCCACATAATTTCAAAACAATTGCAAAAAATCCAGTTTTCCAGTTTATAACTCATAGAAATTGTTCATGCAAGTTTTTAAATATACCACCAATGCATACTTATCTATTTTAGTGCCAACATATAATTTTATGAAAACAACCATTTTGTATCAAACTCTATAAAATGATATAAGTGAACCATAGTGAGTTTAAAGTGTTTCTAGTGGACTGCATGCTCTAAAAGATATAGGTGAATTGATAGAGTAATTCTATATGAAGGTTGCAGTGCATATACTCTCTCTGATAATAAGGTCTCGATGTCATGATCAACACATAAAAAATGAAAATATACTCCAGGAACAACACATATTATGTGGACAAATAAAAAGACAAGTCTAACTCAGGCAAACAAATAATTATTGAGGAAGAAGGGGGAAGCCTTGGGCATCCCCGTTCTTAGATGTTTGAGACTCTTGAAAATATTTCTTGGGGTGCCTTGGGCATCCCAAGCATCAACACGTGTATATACTTATTCCTCTCATATTACTGTCTCAAAAAGGGTCCTAAAAAGCTTCATCCACATAAAACTTACACATGACTCGAGATAGGTTAGTATAAATAACACTTAATACTTCTTGCAAAAAATAAAATAAAAAAATAACACTTAATACACAATCATGCCTGGCTATAACATAATTGTCAAAATGTAATTCATTATTAGCTAATGCATGCTAACACAATCTAAGAAAAGTTATATACCTCTACAGGAATAACAAAATTGCAAACATCAGTAGTTAAGCACAATTACAACAAAAATATGTCTACACGGAGTAGTTTGTAAATATGCAAATGCATGTTTTTATTTACATGTCTGCTTTTAAGTACACATTGTATATTTTTTGATAACACATCAAACATTTTTCTGTTACACGTTGAACATTTTTCCAATGAATGATGAACATTTATTCAAATACATGTTTTGATTATTTTTGGCGAGACATGTCCAACATTTATGAAATACACATTAATGTTTTTGTAAATACCCAAACATTTATTTTGACATTGTATTAACATTTTTTTCTAAAAATACAGGAACATATTTTGACAACATGTGGATTTTTTAATGTCAAGAAAATTAGTTTTAATGACACACAACAATTATTCAAGATACATATTTTTACATTTTCCAAAAATAAAGTCATGATCATTTTCTCGATATGTGTGAACTTTTTTGCTTGTTCCTACAAAGATTTCTTAAAATTATATGTTTTTTACATTGTATAAAAAATATTTAAAACATTCATCAAACATATTTTTTGAAACAAGTAAACATTTTTTTAAATGGCACGAAACCTATGTTTTTCATGCTATCCATATTTTCTAAAGGTTGTACAAGAATTTTGTTTACAATGCCAGAATATTATTTAAATGTACGATGAAAATTGTAGTAACATTTACTAAATTAATTTTTGAGTATATGTAAAAATTGTCAAAATTTAAGTAAAATATAAAATTACCAAAAATGAGGAAATAATGCTACTGGAACGGCCCGTTTCGTCAGCTCAAGGGGAGACAAAGGCACGCCTGTTTGGGAAGATCCTATTTAGCGCTTTAGGCGTCTGTTAATGTGCAGTATGCAACCGGGCGCCTTAACCCTTCAAGCTGGTCCGGCCAGTTTAGCTATTGTTTCTTTTTCTTATTTGTTTTTCCTGTTCTTAAATTTCGTGAAATTTTTCCCAAAATCGGTCAAGTTTTTTCTGAAATGATGATTTTTTTTTCAATTTTGTGACTTTTCACAGAATTGCTGTACTTTTTTAAATCGATGAACTTTTTTCAAATTCAATGAATATTTTTTAAATTCGACGTTTTTTGAAAATCATTGAAACTTTTTTAGATTTTATGAACTTTTTACAAATTTAATGATTTTTTATATATCGATGAATTTTATTTCAAAATCAGTGAACTTTTTTTCAAGTTCATAGACTATTTTCCAAAATCCAAGGAATTTTTTAATTAAAGATTTCTTTTTAGTTTTTTGCGGTTTTTTCCTGTGCTTTTTTGTCAAAGATGAACGTGTACATGGGCCAGCCCACTAGAGCCTGCACATCGGCGCTAGGGAGCTTTTGATGGCGCCTGAAGCCCCCAATAGGAGCTACCAGGTGAAATCGCTGATTAAGGAGCACTCTTTATAAAGTTCACTCCCACCTTTTCAGATTGCGGCAAGTGGCACATCCACGTATCGCAACCTATGAGTCTTTTTCGTAGATCTGGTTTTTGAAAACATTTTATCTCTTAAATTGTGCGTCCAAATCTTGAACCGTTTTCGCTGTTGGATTCATCGCATCGAGATCTTCACAACTAGATCCCATGTTGATAGATTTTGACGAACTTTTTTTTCACGAAAAAACCAGACAAAAAAACCGAACCGGGAGCATGCTTTTTCCCTTGCCGAAATAGGTACGACTGTGCTTCTCGCGGAAGCAAATCAGTGCCTCCACGAGAAGTAAATATGTGCCTCTCACGGCAGAAAAAAAAACACTTTTCTTTTCCTTTTCCGATAGACACGACTTTGCCTCTCGCGGAAGAAAAAAAAGTTTATTTATTTCCGTTCCTTAAAGCCACAACTGTACCTCTTGCAGAAGGAAAAACAAAAGAAAACGTTTTTTTGTTTCCGAAAGGAATGACTGTGCCTCTCGCGAAAGGAAAGAAAGAAAACCTTTTTTTTCGTTTCCGAGAGGCATGACTGCGCCTCTCGCAGAAGGAAGAAAACATGTTTTTCCCTGCTAATTTTTTTATCTCCAAAATCTAAGAAAAACTGAGGGAAAACGAAAAACTCGAAAACTCCCGAAAAACCCTCTAAAAAGCTGAAAAGCGTGTAGGAAATAAAAAATAAAAATCAGAGGGAACACCGAGAGCGTGACCCGTGGCAGTGGCGGAGAGCGTTCCAAGTGGCGCGTTCTCCGCCCACCCTAGGTGACCCTTGCGGGGGCTCGTGAAGGAGTAGTCTCTCGTTAGTTGCTCTCGCTCCGGGGAACAGACTATGTGTCACCCACTATGTGTCCTCCCACAGCTTACCTGCTGGGGTAGGTATTGGGCTAGCGCAGTAACCATGTTCCACCATCATGCAACGCAATTTCGGTTTTTTGCTTTTCATCCATTTTTATTCATATTATTGTTATTTTTTGCTTTACTTTTTTTACTTTATGTATATATATATAACTTTTAATTTATATTTCTATTTTTCTTTTCTTTATATTTTAGAATATATTACAAAAGATAATTTACATATTTTTGAAATAAAATTAACCTTACATTTAAAAATGTTAAACATATATAATTGTTTAATGTATACAAAAATATGCAATATCAATATAAAAAAATATTAATCATGTGAATTGAATATGTGTAATCATGTGTATGAAAATTGTTTCTGACATTTTAAAAATGCTCAAATGAACATGCATTTTAAAAAATGTGTAAAAGTAATTTGTACGTTAAGAATATATATGTTAAATATATGTAAATCTTCGCAAGTTCCGAATATATATATTTAGTAAAAATATTAGCAAAATTTAAATTTCTTTTCACTAGGAAAAAGTTTCTATCGTTAAAAAATACCCAATGTGTATTTGAAAATGTTTGAAATGTCTTGAACAATTTTTAGATGTATGTAAAAAGAGACAAAAGAAATTATATTTGAAAAATGTTAATCATTAATTTGAGAAGTGTGAAATCTTACTAACATGTACAAAAATGTGTAATGCATATGAAAATGTAGACGTGCGTTGAAAAAAACGAAGGACAAAAAGGCTAAAATTCAATGAAAACCTGAGAAAATTAGTTTATACTAAAGAAAAAAGTAAAAAAGGAAAAAGTAAGCAAGAAATCCAAGGGAAAAAAGAAACATAAAAAAGTAAAAGAAATAAAACCAGGAAAAGACCAAAAACAAAAAAGGAAAATAAAAAGTAGAGAAACCAGCAAAAACCCATAGAAAACTGGTCTTGAAAACTGGAAAAACCAGAAGAACAGAAAAACAAAAGAAAAAAGGACTCACGCCACTCTACAGTGCTTGGTCGGGCTACTAGCGTCCGCCTTTAGTTTCTTTCTTTTGACTGCTCCATGCACAAGTAGAAGCCGTTTCATGGCAAGAAGAAGCCATTTTGGTTGGGATAATATGATTGTTGAAGCTCTCGGGCTGCCATTTTTCTTCCAAAACCACTATTACAGGAATTTTAAAAAAATCTGCACTAATTTGAAAACTCTCATAAATTTAAAAATCATTCTAGAAATTTAGCAATCTAACTATTTTGTGAGATTACAAAAATGTTCGTGTATTTAGAACTTATAGAATAAAAAATATACTTAAAGTTTTAAAAAATGTTCACGAAGTACAAAAAAGTTCATGATTAAAATAAGCAAAGGATTTTCATTCGCAAAAATATAAAGGATTTTTAAAAATGGTAAAAAATTAAAGTATGTACATTATTTTTTCTAAAAAGTTTGCGGATTATTAAAAATGTTCTGTAATTTATAAAGTATTTACTGAAACTCAAGAAAGAAAGAGGAAATGAAGGTAAAAAGGTAAAAAAGTAAGAAAAGTTATAAGAAGAAAGATGCCACCCATTTCACACTAGAATCTAACCTTACATTTAAAAATGTTAAGCATGTATAATTGTTTAATGTATACAAAAATATGCAATATCAATATAAAAATAAATATTAATCATGTGAATTGAATATGTGTAATCATGTGTATGAAAATTGTTTCTGACATTTTAAAAATGCTCAAATGAACATGCATTTAAAAAATGTGTAAAAGTAATTTGTACGTTAAGAAAATATATGTTAAATATATGTAAATCTTCGCAACTTCCGAAATATATATATATATATATATATATATAGTAAACATATTAGCAAAATTTAAATTTTCTTTCCACAGATTAGGAAAAAGTTTCTATCGTTAAAAAATACCCAATGTGTATTTGAAAATGTTTGAAATGTCTTGAACAATTTTTAGATGTATGTAAAAAGAGTCAAAAAGAAATTATATTTGAAAAATGTTAATCATTAATTTGAGAAGTGTGAAATCTTACTAACATATACAAAAATGTGTAATGCATATGAAAATGTAGACGTGCATTGAAAAAAAAGAAGGACAAAAAGGCTAAAATTCAATGAAAACCTGAGAAAATTAGTTTATACTAAAGAAAGAAGTAAAAAAGGAAAAAGTAAGCAAGAAATCCAAGGGAAAAAAGAGACATAAAAAAGTAAAAGAAATAAAACCAGGAAATGACCAAAGACAAAAAAAGGAAAATTAAAAACTAGAAAAAACAGCGAAAACCCATGGAAAAGTGGTCTTGAAAACTGGAAAAAACCAGAAGAACAGAAAAACAAAAGAAAAAAGGACTCACGCCACTCTACAGTGCTGGGTCGGGCTACTAGCGTCCGCCTTTAGTTTCTTTCTTTTGACTGCTCCATGCACAAGTAGAAGCCGTTTCAGGGCAAGAAGAAGCCATTTTGGTTGGGATAATACGATTGTTGAAGCTCTCGGGCTGCCATTTTTCTTCCAAAACCACTATTACAGGAATTTTAAAAAAATCTGCACTAATTTGAAAACTCTCATAAATTTAAAAATCATTCTAGAAATTCAGCAATCTTACTATTTTGTGAGATTACAAAAATGTCCGTGTATTTAGAACTTATAGAATAAAACATATACTTAAAGTTTTAAAAAATGTTCATGGAGTACAAAAAAGTTCATGATTAAAATAAGCAAAGGATTTTCATTCGCAAAAATATAAAGGATTTTTAAAAATGGTAAAAAAAATAAAGTATGTATATTATTTTTTCTAAAAAGTTTTGCAGATTATTAAAAATGTTCTGTAATTTATAAAGTATTTACTGAAACTCAAGAAAGAAAGAGGAAATGAAGGTAAAAAGGTAAAAAAATAAGAAAAGTTATAAGAAGAAAGATGCCACCCACTTCACACTAGAATCTGCGTTTACTTGAAAACTGTATGTTACACAAGAATAGAAAATCGCGACATATATGACACTCATTGTGTCGATTTTTTGAGCCTTTGATAAGGGACGACCGTCATGGGCCATGCCTAGTACCGAAGTGCGATGATTTTTTACGTTCGTTCAACACTGCTCAGTTTTGCAATGATTATACATGGTTCCTTTCGTTGATGTTTCTATTTTTTTACATCAATTTTTTTAGAGTTTCTCTTTTCTGTACTTATTAGTTTTTATTTTATTTTCTATCATTTCCCTTTCTTTAGAGCATGTTCCAAATTTTAAGTATGTTTATGTTTTTATGGAAAAGAATGCTCACTCATTTAAACAATCCATGAATCTTCAAAAGTGTTCATAAATTTTAGAAATTGTTCAAATTTTGAAGTTCACTTTATTTTGGAAAAAATGTTCATAATTTCTTAAAAAAATAAGTTTCTTTCTATTGTTGGTGAGTTTGGCAGTTGGCACCTAAGTCTTATGTCCAAGCCATCTGCATGTGTTGCTGCCCAATAGATAGTATCATCCATGTGAATGTGTGTTTGGTCTTCACATTGCCTTGATCTATGTAGATGCATCCACCATTTTATGTTAGCCATTTTGCCTTGATGTGGACGAATCCCGATCACGTGTCATTTGGGCTCACTTCTAGTGTCATTGTCGGCTGATCCTTGGACATCATTGTTTCCACATATTGCTTTTTTACTATTCCTTTTTGCCTCCTCGTCATATGTAAAAGGCTAAATTCCTATCTTGCTATCAAACATCATGGTACCGTCGATGCCGTATCAAAGCTCCACTAACACCACTAAGAACATCATTTTTCTCGATATACCTATTGTTGTGTGTGGTGTGACAGGGATCACCCTACGCTTGCTACTCCTTTTATTGGGACAACATTTGTTTGGTGCCCACGCACAAGACTTTGCAAACTAGTACAAACCAGTTCAAATAAGACTAATCATCACACATGGTCGGCCCGTTAGCGCTTGCGAAATAATTGTCGCATACACATGATGATTTACATGCGTTAAATTAAGAAACCCACTGCCTTAGAAAATGTAGAGATAAGGGATGCATTCATGTAGAGAAAAGATCACAAACTTGGTCCTTACTGAAAGTCCTGGGAGAAGCTCAGGACAAGGACAATACATAGAGAGAGAGAGAGAGAGAGAGAGAGAGAGAGAGAGAGAGAGATCCGCGCATGAGTCCATGATGAGAGAGAGAGAGAGAGAGAGAGAGAGAGAGAGAGAGAGAGAGAGAGAGAGAGAGAGAGAGAGAGAGAGAGAGAGAGAGAGAGATCCGCGCATGAGTCCATGATGATCGATGAGCCACGAGAAGGATCACCATGTAGATTGCCTTGGGGTCGGCAGTGGGGGTGGGGAGCCATTTTTCGATCTAGTTTTTTTTAATAAACACATCCTTGCTTTATAATGATATAATAGAAATGTCAGGATGAAGAATTTGAAATAGGGGCAACATATGCTCCTGGATAAATAGTAATATCATAAATATTTTAAACAAAAAATTGTTTTCTTTCTTTCTACAATATAGATGCTCGTGCCTTTCAACTACGTGCAAGTTTTATGAAGAAATGCTTTATTTGATACTCTAAAAATAACCATCACTCTAAAAAGTCAGTTATGTAAGCTCCATATTTGTTACTCCTCCGTCCAACAATACAAGAGCATTTTTGACACCGGTGTAGTGTAAAAAATGGTTGAAAATACATGGATGAACCCGGGTACATATGATCTCACTTCGGAAAACACATTCCTAAATGTCAAAAAATTCTGAAAAGAGTTGCATCCATACACCTACGCGTTCTATGTGCGCATATGAAGTTTTGCGGAAAAACAACTTTTATATTGGCGTGTACAAAAAAGACAAAAAAAACTGTCGTCGAATGTTATTTAGAAGCACTGAAATTGTCTTTTTTGCGAAGGCAAAATAAAAATACATTTTATTTGCAAAACTTTGTGCCCGTACACATATTTATGAAGATGTACTCATGAAATTTTATTTTGTAGTTTTTGAAAATTTTAAAACACGTTTAAAATGCATTTTTAAAAAGTGGGTTCATATGTACCTAGGTTCAGGTAGTGCCTACTCCAAAAATGCTCTTCTCTTATGGGACGGGGAAGTATTTCCCACACATGCCAAAGAAACATTTTTTTATTAAAGTTTTTTTCGAGAAACTGGCAGGAGCGCTGCCTTTCATTTTTATTAAAGTTATGTATGTGCATAAAAAATGTTTTTTTGTATCGATAGTATGACCTGTTTCACCATGGAATCATTAATTTTCTCTTGGGAGAATATCCAACAATCCCTTTTTCCCTGCAGTGAACGATTTTGTTGAAGCTTCCCGGAATCTTGCAGCCCCGGGAGTTCTCTAACTGCTGTGAATTGAAAAAAGAAGCTGGTTGTGGTCTGATAGACCAGCGTCCAAGATCCTAGCTGCTGCAGCAGCCTTCGTCGAAGTTCCATGTTGTCAGATTTTTATTAACCTATTGGGACTGATAGCCGTCGATGGCTCTTAAATTTCTATTTTGTCAGCATTGGCCTGGGGGATATTAGAATCTGGATTCTGGGAATGCAGTATTAGATCCGTCTAGCTGCCTAGCACGGACCTAAATCGTTGGATACACTCTTAGCTCACGCACAGAATACCCTTTTTTTTAATATTAGAAAACAGTGATGTTATTTTTTTTGCGGGAAGTCATGTTATTTTTTTTTGCGGGAAGTAGATAGAAAAACAGGAACAATGACGGCTACGTACGTTATCATATCATCATAACTTTTGAATATTCATGCATGTGTCATGGACTTCTTTTTGGAGGTATTGCACGTGTCATAGACTTTCGATGATGCCATTTCATATGACTTTGAGAGTTCGTGTTATTGGCAACTCCAAGCAAATAATATGTACTCTCGAGAAAAGCAGAAAATATGTAAAGATGCTCTGAAAATGGTATTTTGTCAACACGTCAATACCAAATCCTAGCTAGTGGAGTTTTAAGAAGGTGATGGACTTCTTTTTCGTAGGGATTGCATGTGTCATGGACTTTTGACCGTGCATGCCAGTTCAAATGATTTTGAAGGTTCGTATTATTGGAACCCCTAGTGGAAAAAAATTGTAAACTCGGTTCAAGTGCACGTCAATGCCAAATCCTAGCCAGTATTGACGGCGAGCACCTTCGTAGTGCCATGGTCTTAGGGCCGAGCAGAAGAAAATGATGTACAAGTGGATATTTAATTGTAATCTTGTGAAATTAATGATGTACAACTCTGTTCAGAGCTTAAAATACAGGAAAAGGAAAAAACAGCCGTACTGACATTTTTTTACTGGCAGCTCCAAGTCACCGGCACTTGATAATGCTTCGGTCGTAGTTTCCACCGGCCCTTGATAATGATCCATATGACCGAGTAATATTTTTGGAGTGTGTTTTCTCCATGGCTGCTATGTGGAGTATGTCAGCAGACTTTAATAGTTCGTCTAAGGTTACGGGTTAGAACCGGTTCTCTATATATATGTGCCCTTCTGCATGCATGGCACAAGTACACCTACAATTTGTCTCTGATCTACTTCACCGAGCACGAAGCACTATACATAAGAAGAACTGAATGGCAGCAGCACATGGACATGGAGACAGTGCTGGCCAGGAGCAGATGAGTACTTTTCATCCAAGCCTGTGGGGTGATTTCTTCCTTACTTATCAGGCCCCATCTTCAGCGCTGGTATGTGCGAGCCGGAGATGCCTGATTTATAAAGTTTGTGATTTAACTTAAATCTAAAAACAACTTTTTTGTTTTTATGGGAGTCGAGGCTTTGCGTTTTCTCCTCACAAGAACAAAATCATTGTAGTATTAATATATCAATATTTTATTTGGTGCATATTGTTGTCCATCCTTCTTACAAGATACACATTAGACGTTACCACCATCTATTTTGGCATGTTTTTGTTAATAGGATGGATTAATGTCATATTCTTTGAAATTTTATTAAATTCAAAAATTATGACCCAAACCATGGCTGTTCATAAGATTGGCACTTATACTTGCAGCTACCTCAAATGAAAGAAAGAGCAGGAGTGTTAAGGGAACAAGTAAGGGCGATGATAAAAGATTCAAATGAAATACCAAAAATATTAGATCTTATAATGACGCTAGAACGACTTGGTTTGGACTACCATTATGAGAATGAGATCAACCAGCAATTCAATGTTGTTTTCAACTCTGATTACGATGATAATAATCTACACTTGGTTTCACTTCGGTTTTATCTTCTACGAAAAAATGGATATGATGTGCCATCAGGTAAGCGTTATTTATTAATGCTATAGCAAATTAAGATTTGAACATTTTGCTACTGAATTAGAAATCGAAAGGTTTGTTATCAATCAACTTTCAGATGTATTCCAAAAATTTCAAGACAAAAATGGATATTTTGTGAATGTTGATACAACAAATTTGCTAAGCTTATACAATGTGGCATATATGAGGACCCATGGCGAGGAAGTATTAGATGCGGCTATCTCTTTCACCAAAAGACGTCTTCAGTGTGATTTAGAACTGGAATCACCTTATGCAAAGGAAGTGTGTTCTACCCTAGATACACCTCTTTTTAGAAGGGTTGGAATATTAGAAACAAGAAGTTACATATCCAAGTATGAAAAGGATTCTATACGAAATGAAGCCATACTGGAGCTTGCAAAACTGAATTTTAACATTCTACAAATTCATTTCTGTGAGGAGTTAAAAGATGTCACACTGTAAGTTTATTAGAATTTCACATATTGAAATTAATGTCGGGAACTCTTCATTTCTTGCAACCATAATAATTTCATATGGTTTATTGTTTTCCTTATGGTAGGTGGTGGAAGGAGCTCTATGGTAAATCCAATTTGAGTTTTGTTAGAGATCGAATAGTAGAAGTGTATTTCTGGATGAATGGGGCATGCTACAAACCTCAATATTCTCATTCGCGAATTATACTGACAAATATCACAGCTTTCATTACCATTATAGACGATATATTTGACACATATGGTAGTACCAAAGAGAGTATGCAACTTCAAGAAGCAATTAAAAGGTCACAACATTCCTTGCATTCTCCATTTTTTTATTTAAGACAACTAATTCCTTTAATTTAAAAAAAAATCTAGCATCAATTTTGAATGTCGTATGTCAATATAGGTGTATATAAACATAAGATTATATGAGTTTAAGCTATTAAGTAGTATGGAATGCCTATGTTGCTGATATGTATATTACATAGGTACATGACTCCTTTCAGCAGGCATAATAACTAGGCATGGTATTCCAGGTTGCCATATTGTTTCTTGAATCATTGTAAATGATATTGTTTAATAAAATATGGCTCGTGTTAAATAAGCTCATGGTCATGAAACATCATCTCATCAAATTACTGGCTCCCAAGAAATGAAACAACTAAAAATACTAGACACAATAGCATTTGAATGGAAATGAAGAATTGCTTAGGCCTACATTTCAAGATTTTTTTCCATCACAGCTACTATATTTCTTGACCATACATAATATCATAGCAAATTGCAGGTGGGATGAAAGTGCAGTAGCTCTGCTTCCAGAGTACATGAAGAATTTCTACCTGTATTTACTAGAGACATTTGCTTCCTTCGAGGTGGAGTTAGGAGTTGACAAGACCTACCGTGTGTTTTACCTAAAAGAAACGGCAAGTACTCTATTTTATTTCAGCAAACTAGCTCATTGTAAATAATTACACAATTAGAAATGAAATGTCTGTCCTCCTATAAGTATATTATGATTGTGTATTGCCAAAATAGAACCACAACGGTCTAGATGTATATATGTTATGTTTCAATATCTTATTTTGATACAATCAAGTTGATGACATAATGTAAAAATGTGAATATATTTTCATATAAATAATTAAATAGTATGTAAACATTTTCACTAAATAAAATAAGGTAAGGTAAAATGGGCATGTTTGGTATGAGACAAAAATTGCATGTTTCATAGTTCTCAAGGTTGGACCACAATCATTCACCATTTATTCCTTTCATTTCTAGTCATTTATTCAGAAATGGTATTTTTATTGGTCAATGAATTATTTAATATTGTTCACTCAAAACACAGAGACCTTCTAGGTGCATAAAATTGATGAAGTTCTTTTCCCTTTAAATGGAACTTATCCTGCAGGATACACCATATCATGTGAACTAATTGATTTTTATTGCAAGTAATCTAGCTTAAATAGTCGGTACTTCTAAGAAACTATAGAACCATCTACTAATATTGTTTTTATATATACACAGCTGAAGCAATTAGTTCAAGCATACGCCGATGAACTAAAATGGCGTGATGAACATTATGTGCCAAAAACAATGAGCGAACATCTTAAAGTTTCATCTACAAGCATTGGACCCTACCTGCTAGCTTGTGCTGCATATGTTGGAATGGATGAGATAACATCAGAGGAGACTTTCAAGTGGGTTCTAGAAAGTCCACAACTAATCAAGTGTTTGGGTATATTTGTCCGTCTCTCAAATGATATAGTGTCAACCAAGGTATTTCTCTATACTTACACAAGTGGACATGTGAATATTAATTTGGCATCTTGGAAAAAATGATGAATTTGCATGTAAAGAACTATGTTATGTATGTTTAGAACAAAAAGGAATACAAACATCAAAGGAGGCACAATTACGCTGATAATAGTAACTACTCCCTCCGTTCCTAAATATAAGGAGGCACAATTAGTTTTCAAAATTTCAAATGTCGAATATGTTTGACCAAATCTACAACAAAATATATAAATATTAAAAATACTAAATATATAAAATATAATTCCTGATGAATCTAGTGATAATGATTTGGTATTCTAGATATTGATATTTTTGTCTATAAACTTGGTCAAAGATAGATAAGTTTGACTTTTTGAAAAATATATAATTCATGATGAACCTTATATTTAGGAACGGAGGGAGTATAATATTACCTTCACATTTGATTTGGTGCTAGATTAAAGAAGCGAGCTCGAACCTGTCACATAGAAGAAGTAATTTGCAAATGTTATATTATTTGACACTTTGTAACTGAAGGAAATATGCCCTAGAGGCAATAATAAAGTTATTATTTATTTCCTTATATCATGATAAATGTTTATTATTCATGCTAGAATTGTATTAACCGGAAACATAGTACATGTGTGAATACATAGACAAACAGAAAGTGACTAGTATGCCTCTACTTAACTAGCTCGTTAATCAAAGATGGTTAAGTTTCCTAACCATGAACAAAGAGTTGTTATTTGATTAACGAGGTCACATCATTAGTTGAATGATCTGATTGACATGACCCATTCCATTAGCTTAGCACCCGATCGTTTAGACTGTTGCTATTGATTTTCTTCATGACTTATACATGTTCCTATGACTATGAGATTATGCAACTCCCGTTTGCCGGAGGAACACTTTGGGTGCTACCAAACGTCACAACGTAACTGGGTGATTATAAAGGAGCATTACAGGTGTCTCCAAAGGTACATGTTGGGTTGGCGTATTTCGAGATTAGGATTTGTCACTCCGATTGTCGGAGAGGTATCTCTGGGCCCTCTCGGTAATGCACATCACATAAGCCTTGCAAGCATTGTAACTAAGATGTTAGTTATGAGATGATGTATTACGGAACGAGTAAAGAGACTTGCCGGTAATGAGATTGAACTAGGTATTGGATACCGACGATCGAATCTCGGGCAAGTAACATACCGATGACAAAGAGAACAACGTATGTTGTTATGCGGTCTGACCGATAAAGATCTTCGTAGAATATGTAGGAGCCAATATGGGCATCCAGGTCCTGCTATTGGTTATTGACCGGAGAAGTGTCTCGGTCATGTCTACATTGTTCTCGAACCGTAGGGTCCGCACGCTTAACGTTACGATGACAGTTATTATGAGTTTATGCATTTTGATGTACCGAAGGTTGTTCGGAGTCCCGGATGTGATCACGGACATGATGAGGAGTCTCGAAATGGTCGAGACATAAAGATTGATATATTGGAAGCCTATGTTTGGATATCGGAAGTGTTCCGGGTGAAATCGGGATTTTACCGGAGTACTAGGAGGTTACCGAAACCCCCCCCGGGAGCCATATGGGCCTTAATGGGCTTTAGTGGAAAGGAGAAAGAGGCAGCCCAAGGTGGCCGCGCGCCTCCCCCCTCCCCTAGTCCTATTAGGACTAGGAGAGGTGGCCGGCCCCCTTCTTTCTCTTTCCCCCTCGGGGAATCCTAGTCCAACTAGGATTAGGGGGGGGAGTCCTACTCCCGGTAGGAGTAGGACTCCTCCTGCGCCCTCCTCCTGGCCGGCGGCCCCCTCCCTCCTGGCTCCTTTATATACGGAGGCAGGGGGCACCTCTAGACACACAAGTTGATCCTTGAGATCGTTCCTTA
>NW_024120405.1:0-14781 GCF_003073215.2 Triticum urartu
TCTCCTGTATTAAAAGACCACCCACTTTTCTCAATGTATAAAATTCAAAATTATTTAGAAGATTCATCATGATTCTCCATATGCACACATTTATACAAGTATAGTCACACATGAAAATGTCACTTAGCACAAGCTAAGAAACCGTTTCAGTGCCAACAAATTCCAGTCAAGAATTACACAAGATCGTCATGAACATATACAGAGAGAAGTGACCTCTCTTTCTCCGAGATTGGTCGAACAACAAGTTTCTGTATATATTTATCCGACGCTACTACATATATACAATATAACATCTCTTACAATCTCTAACATCTAAAATCAATTTCAACTTCCACATGGCATTCTCCGTCTTTATGTATGACATGGTCAAGAAAGAATCCCGCCAATTCCTCTTGAATTGCTCGTATGCGATCATGTGGTATGAGTTCATTCCGCATCTGTCACATCTAATTTAAAGAAGATGGTCAATACATATATATGAAAGAAACTCAACATAATTGATGGTAATAAAATAAAATTGTGAATATTGTTTATGTACTAAATGATATGAGAATTTACCATGACCACAAAATATCCTACATTCATCATCATAATCAACATGCAGTTTTTGCTTCTCTTGTATGTGGTTCAAGTTTTCTATCAGGAAAACAGGTTAACTCAACTGTAGATAAGGACGGTATGAAAATGCTCATGTAAAATTACAATTGCCATGTATCTGCTGGACAAACAAATACACTTATGCAAACTTCAGTTTGTTTTAGTAAAACTTATGCGAACTTTAGTTTTTTTCATTAAAACTTATGCAAACTTCTGGGGTTTTTCAGTGAAACGTAATTTCATGATTGCAAGTAAGGTCTTGGTTCAGCGAATTTGTCTGTGAGTTCACTATGTAGTCGTGAGTTGGCCATGTAATAACCGGTAGTCAGTACTTAAAAAACAGGGATGTCTGTTGCAGGTACGTGAAAATTAGTGAAAAATAAAGAAAAGAAAGAAGGTGAGCGTCTCTGTGTGCGCTCCAGCGCTCCTCTGTTTCTCATTGCCTCATCTCTAGTTCATGTGCTTCTAAATGTGTCACCACCGGTGAGATAGCGATGACAGTAAAAAAAACAACACTCGGTACTTACCTGATTAATGCATGTGTGTGGTGCATTCGTGTGAAGGCGAGCGTCTCCGTCGTTCAGGCCTGCGAACGGCCGCGGCGACCGTGTACTCTCACCAGCTGGGCGGCGTTGTCGACGCAGGTGAGTCAGTCGTCCAGCTTTGAGGCAGCGGCCTCCACACATCGGGATTAGCTTTGGACGACGTCGTCCACGCGCGAGTACCGGACAAGCGTGTCCAACAGAGCAGCACGCGTCAGAGCTGAGGGAGTCGGCGGTGGCTTCGGGCGAGTGAGATGGGGCCGTGATTAGCTTCACCTGCTGCACAGTGGCTGATACCTGCGCCGCCCTGGGGACGACGATGGTTGGCGACCAGGCGAATCTACATGCATGGTTGTGGGGTCAAATTTTTTGGCCCGCTTATACTGGTCCTAGATACTCAGCGTTGCCCCCACTTGAAGGACCTCGGCGGTGGGTGGTTGTCAGCATGGGTGTTGTGGATGGAGCTAAAGTCGACGCCCATGCCGGTGGTTCCTGGGTAGCATGCCTAGGATGTGGACGAAGTCGTTGCAGTCAGTAGAAGAGTGACCTGGCCTCCAGGCAGAACACGAAGGGGGCACGTGTGTGTGTTCGGAGGAAGCCGCAGCTCCTCGCATGTCTCCCACTATGGCTCGCGTGGCTGGTGGGCTGGTGACGGCTGACGACTCGCGATCGCGATTCCCTGCTAGGAGATGATAGGATGCGCTTGCGATTAGTTTCCTAATAATTAGATGTGTTCGTGATTAGTTATCTAATAGGATGCAGCCATGATTAGTCTCCTAATAATTAGATACGCCCGTGATTAATTTCCTAATATGATGGCTCGTAATTATTTTCCTAATAATAGGATGCGCGCGTGATTTTTTTCCTAATAATAGGATGGGTTTGTGATTAGTTTCCAAATAATTAGATGTGTCCGTGATTAGTTTCTTAATAGAATATGTCCGTGATTATAGTTTTCTAATTGACCAGGCATGAACTGTCATATTTTCCTCCATGGTGGAGTACGGTCAGTCAATGTAAATTGCTAAGTGCACATAAAGAACAGATTAGGTTAAGGCTAGCCGTTAGATTGAGTTTAGTGGGACTAATCATGCGGTGGTAATGTATCTGTGTACGTTTTATGAGGTGCACTTAGAAAAGATAATGTTTGCCTTTTTATAAGTAATATAGACTTGATCAATAAAGCGCGATATTCCTCAAAAAAGACATCGATGTGTTGGGTATATGCCACGCGCGGACTGTGACTTCCAACGATTCGACATCTCTCTCTCGGTCTCCTTCCTCACCAACAGCTGAAAAGGGACCAGGCGACGATGACTTCCATCCAGCATTTCCATTTCTTCATCGGCATGTAATTAGTGCTTGTTTCAGCTTCCTTAGAGCATCTCCAACAGCCGCGCTAAGCGCCGCGCGTGAAAAACCTGTTTGCCATGCGCGCTTCGGCTGGTTTAGCGCGCCCGCCTGCGCTGGCTCCAACAGCCGCGCTATAATGCAGCGCGTGCGCGCCGCTCCAGCAGAGCGCAAAAATACAGCGCGCGCGCGCCGCACAAACCACATATATATAGCAAAAATGATCAAACAAACAAAATAAATCAACGATAAATAGTTCAATTTCGTTATCATTTACAACTCAAACAAATAGTTTATCAATTAGTACAACAAATGCAATAAACACAACAAATAGTGCGTTGTCGTCCATGAACAATACAATGTCGAATGCAGATATCATCATGCTCTTTGTCCTCCATGCCATGCCCACCACTCTTCAATCAAATCATTCTGAAGTTCATTGTGCATTGATTGACGCCGAATGGCATGATAGCAGGCAATAAAACGGGCTACCCTTTCAGCCATCCGTCGCACTCGCACGAAATTTCCCAAGAGTTCATACTGTGAGTAGTCTAAATCTTGGCCACGCTCATTTTCAATGATCATGTTGTGCATGATCACACAAGCGTGCATGATGTACCAAAGCATTTTTTGATCCCAAAATCTAGCCGGTCCTCTCACAATAGCAAATTGGGCTTGCAAAATCCCAAATGCTCTCTCCACATCTTTTCTAGCTGCCGCCTGAGCATTGTGGAAGTCAAGATATTTCTTACCTTCCGGCTTTTTCAACGGCTTCACGAAGGTTTGCCACTTTGGATAGATGCCATCCGCTAGATAATAGCCATAGTTGTACGTACGGCCATTTGCTACAAACTGCACCGGTGGCAACTCACCGTTTGCAATCTTATTCATAAGTGGTGACCGGTTGACAACATTGATGTCATTCAGAGATCCAGGCATTCCAAAGAATGCATGCCAAATCCAAGTCTCCTGATCGGCCACCGCTTCAAGGATTATAGTGGAACCCTTTTTTTGGCCGTGGAATTGCCCATGCCATGCCTTTGGACAATTCTTCCAACTCCAATGCATGCAATCTATTGAGCCAAGCATGCCAGGAAATCCGCGAGCTTTGTTCATCGCCAATAGCCTTGCGGCGTCTTCAGCATTGGGAGCTCTCAAATACTCCTCGCCAAACACTTGCACAATTCCCACTGCAAAGCGCTTGACACACATGATGGCTTGGCTCTCACCCATAGCCAAGTTATCATCAACAAGATCAGCCGGTATACCGTATGCCAACATACGCAAAGCGGCTGTCACCTTCTGAAAGGTGCTATGCCCGAGCTCTCCGGCGGCATTCCTCCTTTGCTGAAAAAAACGGTCATGGCTCGCTAGTTTCTCTACAATGCGCCTGAACAACTTGGTGCTCATCCTAAAACGGCGACGAAAATATGACTCGGGGTATATGAGATTCTCCGCAAAATAATGACTGATCAATCTGTTGTGGGCATCGATCCTGTCCCTCCAAATTTTCTGCCGACCCATAACCGAACTCGGTGCTCATCCTAAACCGGCGACAAAAATACGACTCGGGGTATATGGGATTCTCCGCAAAATAATGCCTGATCAATCTGTTTTTGGCATCGATCCTATCCCTCCAAATTTTCTGCCGACCCATAACCGAACCACCGTGCTTCGGTTTTTTTATATGCATAGCTAGGATCATTGCAAGATCTTCCTCCTCTTCCATATCAAATTCTTCTTCGGAAGAATCATACGACGAACTCATCTACAACGTTCAATACTATACTATAAAAACTACAATTCAAACATGCATCAAATTCATGAAGTTTGAGCAATACATTCCTTGTAGGCGTTTTGTCAAACACCTTGCGGGCGCGGCGCGGCAGCGAGCGCTCGGGTGCTGTTCCTCGGACGACGGAGGCGCGCGAGCGCCGGCGGGACTAGGAGGGGATGGGGCGGGAGCGCGGGGGCGGGGGGGGAGGGTTTTAGTAATGAGATCATCACACCACTTTCAGCGTCCGTGCTAGCAGTAAGCACACCACGGAAATCACGAGGAAACTGCCCTTCAATGATTTGAACACGGATTGTGGCTTCCACAGATGAACAAACAGTGTAATGCTGCAGCTCCAGTGTGCAAAGCTTGCTTGTGTGCTTGATAGGAAGGTAGCAGCCTAAGCTGTACGTCTTAGCAAATTTGCTCAAATCTTTGTCCTCAGATTCAGTAGCACCTCTTACTTTGAGCTTAGCCTCCAAATATGAAGGATCAATCGTCATGACAACACCACGGGTAGGACCAGTCAGTGTTAGGTAGGAATCCTGCATGCATCAGTCATTTAAGTAAACAATAATAAAAATAGATTCATTCATCAATAGCATGGACTGCTGTGGAATATATTCTGTTTATTCTTTGTTAATACAAGTGAGAGTGCATCTATCAAAACACAGTTAGTGTATCAAGTGGAACTTCATGATGGTGACTTGAGTCCAAAATGTGCCGACGACAAACATGAAAAATGTAACTTAACCATTAGCAGGATTTGCAAGAGGAAATTTGAGATGGGAAGTAAACATGATAAATATTTATAACCCTTCGGCTTGCAGGAACCAATTGAACAGTTGAACTATAAGACATTGCGTGGCAGAAATGAAAAAAAAAAGAGGGAGCTTGTCTGTTCAATTGCAGAAGTGCATACCGTAAATTCTGTGAGTTGTATTACAAAAATATTAGCCGATGCTACAGTGACAAAAAGTAATAGTAACAACAATAAAAACATGATCATCATCTTGATGATGACCTCAATAGTAATACTATAAATAACAACACGCACTAGTGCAGAACCGGGCAATAGCACCGGTTCGTAAGGCCCTTTAGTGCCGATTTCATAACCGGCACTAAAGTGTGGTCACTAAAGGCCCCCCCCCTCTAGTACCGGTTCAGTACGAACCGGCGCTAAAGTGCCACCACGTGGCGTGAGCTCGCGCCCTAGTATGGGGGACCTTTAGTACCGGTTGGTGTTACCAACCGGTACTAAAGGTTTTTTTTTTGAATTTTTTTTTGAAAATTTTGTTTTGATTTTTTTCCATTTTTAATTTTTTTGAATTATTTGATGATTTAGTCTCTAATCACCTCTCTTAACTGCTCAAGTGTGGATGACTCATTCCAAATCGCCTGACTTCCCGGCCGGTCACCCATCCTCTCACTCCCCCAGCCTGAGCACACTTAGCTTCGGAGTTCTATTCCCCATACATTCCAAGTCTGCACTTGTTGTTTTCCTGACAAATGTAAGCTGTCAATCCTATTAACTCTCAGCAGTTTAGCTTGAGCATGAAGTCACACGTTTCACCGTTTGAGTTTGAAACTATTATTCTAAAAAACAGTAATTATTTAGTAACACTAATATTTAGTAACACCAATATTATTGCGTAATTATTTAGTAACACTCTATATTTTCTTGAATCAGTTGTTTGACCGGTTTGACAAGATTTAACCAAAATTCAAAAAAACATAAATTAGAGCATATCTTTTTTTCCTTTTACAATTTGTCATTTCAAAAATTGTCCTAAACCCTAAACCCGGGACTTAAAACGTCGGAAAATCTATGCTAAACAGTAAAAACTAAGGGTTTAAACCATAAAACCTAACCCTAAACGCTGAAATCTAAACCCTAGCACTAAACGCTAAAAACGTCTAAAAAACGTCTAAAACGCCCAAAAACTCTATTTTCCCTCGTCTCGCCCTAGGACTAGCTCAAGTGTTGCATGATGATTATGTTTTCCTGATCATAGGCATGAGTTAAGTGTAATGAGGATGCCGGCAACATTGAGGGTATGATTTTAGAAGAACGAGCATATTGAATTGACCCAAGTTGTTTTCATACTTATAGATGTTATTGTCACAAGTCTATAGTCTATAACACAAAGAGTTAACATATGCACAGTTCCATAGGCCATGAAATATATCAGCATGCCCGAACTTAATCCATGCCGGTCCTCGAGCATTTAGATGACAATAGAAAAAGAAGCTTTAATGTTACTAAAAGAACAAAACTTTGACCACATAGAGAATGATAGTTTTAATAACCAGAAGCATAATTGTAGCTAAGTTCAAGATAACATAAAGTGATAAAGAGGTATCTCGCAAATCTTACAAGACTACACTGTGAACATAAAGTAGTGCATAGACGCCAGTGAAGTAAGGATGATAACTAGGTATCCAAACTTGAAGATGAACCATCATACTCATGCATATCACCCAATAAATTACTATTAAGAAGAATGCATACAAAGCTAAGAGTAGCCGTCATGCCCAATAGTCGGTACTTCAAGAAAGATGAAAATGACTCAACATATAAAAAGTAAATAAGGATAAGCTCTCTGCAAAGGGGGAAGGGATTGCCATGCACTTAAGAAATTTTGAGAAGTTGGCTAACTTTTGCTGCCATGACTTTGGGTTACTATAAATATCCTTAATCTTATGTAATACATCGGTCTTCCATTGCCCCTTATGATGGTGCGAGAGTTTTTTCCCACGTCTCTTATTGAGCTATTTTTGGCTGGGTAAGGGTCTTCCCTACCCCCATTTTTAAAGATAGGCATGTCATGCATCTTTATTTGGTTGGCCTACCCCCTTTGCTCCACTTAATCACTATCACAAGTTTGTGCATTTCAAATGATACTACAACACAATGATAAAGTTGATCATTGGTAGCAATAGTATTTAAGTTATGTGTCGATGACAATTTAATTGAATAACCTTTATCGATCATGATTAGGTGGGTATAGTGGACACTTTATGGCATGAACTTTGGCTCATGGATTTAGGATGCATAAGAAGAGTTCATTCTTAGTACAAGCGAAGGCTAGCATATATAAGACTATAAGAGGCCAACTAAAGAGCAGGAAAAGCACAATCTTGTCTTCTTTAATAGTAGCATTACTAAAGGAAACATAAACATCGTGATAACGTACGAACCTGGATACTACGCTACCACAACATGATAGGTTCAAATTAATTTTCCAACTAATGTTGTTTGCCATTATTATATACTCCATTTGTCTCAAAATAAGTGTCTCAACTCTAGTATAACATTGTCACTAAATAGAAAGCGGCATTATCATTGGACTTGGGAAGAAGGAGAAGAGTGGTGGGGGGAGAGGAACAGTCGATGAAAGGTAGAGGTGTGGAGTGAGCGCGCATGCAGCAGAAGGAGGGGGTGGGAGAGAGAAATGGGTAGCGAGGGACCAGCCAATGGGTACGAAAGTGCCCTTCTACACCTGAGCTCAAATGAGCTCGTGGTGAACAGTAAATTGAAAGACATTTTACAAAATGTAAAAAAACAGATTTTTTTACGGCAAACTTTGACAAATGTTCTAAGAGCTTGCAAAATTTTATCACGAAATCACATTGGTTGAAGTCATGGCAAAAAAATTCTGCTAACATTTTTTAAAAGTTTTTGATTTTACTGTTCACCCAAACTCAAATGAGCTGGGGGTGCAAAAACTTCACGTCCAGTAGTGCTATTTTCAGTAGAAAAGTGAGTGGCGAGTCAATGGGTAGTGCAATTTCCAATAGAAAAAAGGAAGAAAATATCAAAGCAAGGGTCAGGTTTCCACGGCCGTTGGTAGTAGAGACAAGATGAGTGAATCATCTTCTATGTTCTGCGGTGCTTGTCTTGTTCGTCCTCTCTCTCCATGGTATGGGTGGCCATTTTTAATTGCGTTCTGTTGCATCCGCGGGAAAAACCGGGGAAGATGATGATCACCGCGTCCGATTGTTGATGGGTTGTACTACGCGCGCGGGGGATGGCCTGGCCTTCTTTGTCGCCGCGTACAGGTTCACGACAGCGTTCAGCCCGTATGCCGACTTGGCGTGCGCGCTGATCGGCATGTACGTTTGGTTTGGCCGAGGCCACGCACGTCAGTCCGACCGTCTGCATGAATGCACGCATGAGGTGCATGGCATGTGCATGGGTCGGATCGAGCACGACGAGGCCACCGGCATTCTTGTTGCGCAATCGCGGCTTTGTCGGCGTATGCGAGTGATCGACTGTACTTTTATTTTTGGAACGGACAGGGGCACTGCCCCTTCTTATAGGGAAAACCGTGAAAATGCAAATGGGCGGTTGCTAGGCGCCATCCGGATGCACACAGCAAAAAAACATCCGCCTAGTCAGCCGTTGGATGCACACAATCACAGTCATCCGTTCGTGCTCCATGCGCACAACTCAATCGCCTTTCGCGAGCTGTGTTTGTTCAAAACAAACAGCGGCGGTGACATGCACTCATGCAGCACTTACATAGCAAGACAGCACCCCAAGCGGCACCAGATCGGAGCTCTGCCGAAGTGCCATCGGAGTGTTGTTGCATCTGCGTCACACTCGTAGCACGCTGCCGGTCGTCGCAGCACCACCTTGCAGCATGGCGGCACCGTTGCAGCACCACCTCACAGCACGTGGCCGGTCATCGCAACATCGACTCGAAGCACGGTGGCACCATCGCAGCATGGCGACGACGTCGCAGCATGTCGCTGGTCATCGCAGCATCGCCTCGAAGCACGGCGATGGCGTCGCAGCACGTCGCCGGTCGTTGCAGCATCAACTCAAAGCATGGCAGAGCCGTCGTAGCATCGACTCGAAGCACGGCGGCGCCGTCGTAGCACCAACTCGCAGCATTGGTGGCGCCGTCGCAGGACCACCTCGCAGCACGTCGCCGCCATCGCAGCACCGGCCTGCAGCACGTCGCCGGTCGTCGGCTCGTCGCAACACCAGCTCTACGCACAGTGGCACCGTTGTAGCCCCGCCTCGAACCACGTCGCCGGCCGTCGCAGCATTTATGGCTTGTCGGAGTGCTTGCTCGCAGCTCACAGTGCGGTGGCGCCCCCCGCAACTCTGCCTTGTAGCACGGCGGCGCCCCCGCAGCTTCGCCTCGCAGCGCAATGAGCCGCATCTGGCATGTTTTGCAGGAGCAAAAAGGGTATAAGAAAAGAGAGAAGCACAGTGAAGGGATAAGGAACGAGAGGGGCACGTGGAGGAGATAAGGAAGGAGAGGGGGCACATGGGTGGCCCCCACAAGCCACACGTCACAAGGAAAAGGTGGCTGCGCGATGCGGTCGTTTGCATCCACCTGTTTCAAAGCAGTTTCCAAATGCAATGCACAGAGCGGCACACATCTTTAAAAAAACACGGCAAAAAACAATATGAAAAACCCCGAGAAAAGACGCACTCAGACAATGCCCACAGATGACATGGCCCTAACAAATGCCAAATCCCGTTGCTTTACGGCCTTGAAGGTCAGCATGGCAACCTCTCGGTGATCATGCGGAGACCCGTGAAGATGCGCATGTCTCTCTCTTTTCAGATAGACCACAAAAGTGTAGATGATCCTATCGCTTGGTCGCCGATGAACATCCTTTTGCTCATTCGCAAGCAAACGCTCCCACCAATCAGACACGGCGCCCGACAGGTAGATAGATTGACTCCCGTAAAGCCCTAATTTGTCCACGCATTCACCTTGTTTTAGACCACGATCGAGAAGGGAAAATCCTTGCAAAGGTGAGACGCTGTTTTTGGCTCCAGGAATCATAGTTGGCATCTCGGGTCATGCAGCCCGCCCGTCATTCGACTATACTGCACAACATGTTAGTGTAGTTAGCTAGAGGAGTGACTAGTGAGGGTGGTGGTGGATACAAAGGCGCGGTCTGGAGGACACGTCACACGTACGTACGTACGTACAGTGGAAAACCTCATTGCGCAGTCTTAACAGGCACGCGTGCCATACCCATACCCAACACATCCGCACTACAGACAATGCGTTCGCTACTACAGTGGTAAAATAGTCAAGAATTCTACATCTACAATAGAGGTAACAGTCAATGGACTGGGAACAGGGCAGACACTAGTAAAAAAGGGGGCTTTGGTCCAGGCCGGGTAACCCCATTAGTCCCGGTTCAGTCCAGAACCGGGACCAATGGGGGCATTGGTCCCGGTTCGTGAGCCCAGGGGGCCGGCCGGGCCACGTAGGCCATTGGTCCCGGTTCATCTAGACCTTTTGGTCCCGGTTGGTGGGATGAACCGGGACCAATGGGCCTCGCTCCTGGCCCACAACCATTGGTCCCAGTTCGTGCCTCAAACAACCGGGACTAAAGATTAGACCTTTAGTCCCGGTTTGAGGCACGAACCGGTACTAAAGGTCCCATTTTCAAACTATACACCCCCCCTGGATCGCCTTTTCAGTTTTAAAAAAAATAAAAGACAAAGATGGAAATGTCAAAAAAATAAAAGAAAATAAGTTTCCCATGTGATATGTGGTCTAGTTGTTGGGAAAATTTGCAAATGTGAATTTTGACTTTATTTGCAAAATCTCTCTGAAATTTGTAAAAATGGGCATAACTTTTGCATACTAACTCGGATGAAAAAGTTTTTTATATGAAAAATCATCTACTCAAAAAGTTACATCCGAATTTAACGAGGCGAACCCCGTTAAACATTTTCAAAATCCTCAAAAACCTAATAGAAAAAAAGTTACGGGGCTTTTAAGATCTAGAGTGAAAAAAATCGAAAAAAATTCAAACAGTGGGCAAACTGTGGTCAAACAATGGTCAAACTAATTATTCTAGAATATTAGTGTTACTAAATAATTATTTCAGTTATTTCAATTTTGGTCAAATCTGGTCAAACTGTGGTCAAACAATGGTCAAACTAATTATTCAAGAAATATTAGTGTTACTAAATAATTATTGTTTTTTAAAACAATAGTTTCAAAATAAAACTATGAAATGTGTCACTTCATGCTCAAGCAAAATTCCTGAAGGTTAATAGGATTGACATCTTAGTATTGTCAGGAAAACAAGAAGTGCAGACTTGGAACGAGGGAGAATAGAACCCGAAAGTTAAGCGTGCTCAGGTTGGGGGAGTGGGAGGATGGGTGACCGTTCGGGAAGTTAGATGATTTGGAATGACGAGGGGTGATTAGAGGATAAATTGAGAAGTGATGAGGGGTGGTTGTTGGGCTCGTCATTCCAACGAGGGGGGAGTGTGATCTACATACCTAGTAGATCAACAACGGAAGCGTTTGGTTGATGTAGTCGTACGTCTTCACGATCCGACCGATCAAGTACCGAAACTACGGCACCTCCGAGTTCGAGCACACGTTCAGCTCGATAACGATCCCCGGACTCCGATCCAGCAAAGTGTCGGGGAAGAGTTCCGTCAGCACGACGGCGTGGTGACGATCTTGATGCACTACAGCAGCAGGGCTTCGCCTAAACTTCGCTACAGTATTATCGAGGACTATGGTGGCAGGGGGCACCGCACACGGCTAAGGAATAGATCACGTGGATCAACTTGTGTGTTCTAGGGTGCCTCTGCCTCAGTATATAAAGGACTAGAGGGGGGGAGGTTGGCCGGCCAAGGTGTGGCGCGCCAGGGGAGTCCTACTCCCTCTGGGAGTAGGATTCCCACCCCCAATCCTAGTTGGAATAGGATTCCTTGAGGGGGGAAAGAGAGAGGGGGGGCCCGGCCACCTCTCCTAGTCCTAATAGGACTAGGGGAAGGGGGGAGGCGCGCGGCCACCACCCAGTTATGTTGTGACGTTTGGTAGCACACAAAGTGTTCCTCCGGCAAACGGGAGTTGCATAATCTCATAGTCATAGGAACATGTATAAGTCATGAAGAAAGCAATAGCAACATACTAAACGATCGGGTGCTAAGCTAATGGAATGGGTCATGTCAATCAGATCATTCAACTAATGATGTGACCTCGTTAATCAAATAACAACACTTTGTTCATGGTTAGGAAACATAACCATCTTTGATTAACGAGCTAGTCAAGTAGAGGCATACTAGTGACACTCTGGTTGTCTATGTATTCACACATGTATTATGTTTCCGGTTAATACAATTCTAGCATGAATAATAAACATTCATCATGAAATAAGGAAATAAATAATAACTTTATTATTGCCTCTAGGGCATATTTCCTTCAGTGGTGATTACAGACTAGAGGTTAAAATAATTCAGACATTTGAAAATAAAAAAATTCAAAAAAAATTTCAAAAAAAAAATCATAAAATTTCCTTTAGTCCCGGTTGGTGTTACCAACCAGGACTAAAGGTGGAGCTCCACGTGGCCGCGCCCTTTAGTCCCGGTTCTGGATTGAACCGGGACTAAAGGGAGAGGCATTAGTACCGACATTTTAGTCCCGGTTTCAGAACCGGGACTAAAGGCCCTTATGAACCGGGACTAAAGGCCCTTTTTCTACTAGTGAGATGTGATGTACTACTGCTGCGTGTATACTCGGGGAGAGAGAGAGAGAGATGTGCTCTGACCCGCGTGCTCACTGGTGTCACTTCTACCGCACTACAGTAAACACGTCTGCTACTCCCTCCGTTCGGAATTATTTGTCTTGGAAATGGATGTATCTAGAACTAAAATACATCTAGATACATCCATTTCTGCGACAAGTAATTCCGAACGGAGGGAGTACTACTGGAATAGTAAAACAGTCAACAATTCTACATCTACTGTAGTAGTAACGGTGAATGGACTGGAGCAGAGCAGATGTGCTGCACTACTGTTGCGTGTACACTACTGTCCTTCCTACTTTCTGAGAGCGAGAGAGAGGGACCCGCATGATGAAAGCCTGCGGCACTTTTCCGCTTGCGGTTTTTACAAGAACGCGAGTATCTACCTAAGACGAAAATGTAAAGTCATTGCAATACAAGAGCTTTTCTAGGGAATTGCAGTATACACAAGTTACGGTGGTGGTCGAGATATATATTCTCGTCCAGTTCCGGCGAGGTTGAAATCCAGACGAGGCGTGAAGGTGGGCGGTGCACCGGAACCAGTCCTAGGTGCATGGAGCAGGAGCATACGTCGCCGATCGACCTGCCTCTGACCCTGTGCAAGAGCAGGACAGTCCGTGCATGCAAACTCACGTGCAAGTACTCGTTGGCAAGGGCGCGTGAGTACGAGCACTAGCTCGAGCAGTAATGCATTCCGGCCTGGCTATTTTCTTTCTCGTGTTCGAGAGCAACACAGCCTCTACCGCCGCCGCGGTGGTGAGGGCGAGGGTACAAGGAAGAGGGCGGAGGCGACAAGATCTTGTGTTGTACTTGTAGATCTATCTATTACACCATAGTTCTGATGGCCACCCGACGCTTACACACGAGCTCAACGTGGCGTCTTCCGGCCGGAGTAGCTGCCAGTGTGACTATGAAGAATGATTTGATCAAACCGTAATTTTCATTGATGATCCATGAGGATTATATGCATAGGGAACCGTCGCCCACGATCGGATGCGTCCGATCGTGGGGGTCGTGGGAATGTCCAACGGGTGCCTGTAGCAACCGACATCCGTTTACACAAAGGAGGATTATCCCTAATAACAGAATTAATTTAAATCCTAACACTCTCCCTAATCCTCGCTTGTCCTTGAGACCGGTCATCTTTGAAATATTCTCCTCCAAAACCCTGTAGGAAAAATTGAGAAGAAAACATACAATATGCCATGAAAAACTCCTTCTAAAACCCAGTGGCAAAATAAGGAGAAAATGACATATATTGTCCATGCTTGCATTGATATTGCCTCATTAAAAACCTTACATGAGAAACCATTTGGAAAAACTCATAAAGGAAAAGAGTGCAATATTAATGATCTTATGATCTTAACAGGTTATATCTTAGGAGATTTCTCTCCCTGAATTTTGCAAGTCTCGAAGTCGTCGCATACCAATTCCAGTTACATATTTATGAAACAGAGAACTTGGTAAGGACTTAGTAAACAGATCAGCGAGGTTGTCGCATGACTTCGTTTGCAAAATACTTATCTCCCCCTTTTCTTGTAGATCATGGGGATAAAATAATTTAGGAGAAATATGCTTTGTAATATTGCTCTTAATATAACCCGTTTGCATTTGTGCAATACAAGCAGCATTATCTTCATAGATAATGGTGGGTGATTTCAAAGAACCAATCCCACTTGAACTTTGGACAAAGTTCATCATTCTGCGAAGCCATACACATTCACGTGATGCTTCGAACAAAGCAATTATCTCAGAATGATTGGTGGACGTTGCCACTAAGGTTTGCTTTGTTGACTTCCAAGAAAAGGCCGTACCTCCATGTAAGAAGACAAAACCAGTCTGCGATTTGGCATCATGGGGATCTGACAAGTATCCAGCATCGCAATACCCCACCATGGTTCTCTCTTGATTTTTCTGATAGAATAAACCAAGATCTTTGGTGCCCTGAAGATATCTGAAAATATTCTTCACACCAACCCAATGCCGTTT
>NW_024120406.1:0-21587 GCF_003073215.2 Triticum urartu
AGTGAGGAAAGGATGATGGAGACTATGCTTCCCCCACAAGTCAGGATGAGACTTTGGACTTTAAAAATAAATAAAAGAGGCCAAAGAAGCCCAAATAAAAAAGAGAGGCCAAAGAAGCCCACCAAAAAAAACAAAAAACAAAGAATGAGATAAAAAGAGAGAAGGGGCAGTGTTACTATCCTTTTACCACACATGTGCTTCAAAATAGAACCATGTTCTTCATATAGAGAGTCTCTTGAGTTATCACTTTCATATACTAGTGGGAATTTTCATTATAGAACTTGGGTTGTATATTCCAATGATGGGCTTCCTGAAACGCCCGAGGTCTTTATGAGCAAGCAAGTTGGATGCACACCCACTTAGTTTTCAGTCTGAGATTTCATACACTTATAGCTCTTAGTGCATCCGTTGCATGGCAATCCCTACTCACTCACATTGATATCTATTGATGGGCATCTCCATAGCCTGTTGATACGCCTAGTTGATGTGAGACTATCTTCTCCTTTTTGTCTTCTCCACAACCACCATTTTATTCCACCTATAGTGCTATGTCCATGGCTCACGCTCATGTATTGCGTGAAAGTTGAAAAGGTTTGAGAACGTCAAAAGTACGAAACAATTGCTTGGCTTGTCATCGGGGTTGTGCATGATGTGAATATTTTGTGTGGTGAAGATGGAGCATTGCCAGACTATATGATTTTGTAGGGATAACTTTCTTTGGCCATGTTATTTTGAAAAGACACGATTGCTTTATTAGTAGGCTTGAAGTATTATTGTTTTTATGTCAAATGATAGACTATTGCTTTGAAGCACTCCTGTCTTAATATGCCATGATTAGATTACATGATCAAGATTATGCTAGGTAGCATTCCACATCAAAAATTATCTTTTTTATCATTTACCTACTCGAGGACGAGCAGGAATTAAGCTTGGGGATGCTAATACGTCTCCGTCGTATCTATAATTTTTGATTGTTCCATGCCAATATTCTACAACTTTCATATACTTTTGGCAACTTTTTATACTATTTTTTGGACTAACATATTTATCTAGTGCCTAGTGCCAGTTCCTGTTTGTTGCATGTTTTTTGTTTCGCAGAATATACATATCAAATGGAGTCCAAACGGGATAAAAACTGACGGAGATTTTTTTGGAATATATATGATTTTTGGGAAGAAAAATCCACGCAAGACGATGCCCGAGGGGGGCCACGAGGTAGGGGGGGCGCCCCTGACCCTCGTGGCCACCCCGTAAGGCGGTTGGTGCCCTTCTTTCACCACAATAAAGCTAATATCCGGATAGAGATCGTGTTAAAGTTTCAGCCCAATCGGAGTTACGGATCTCCGGGAATATAAGAAACGGCGAAAGGGTAGAATCTGAGAACGCAGAAACAGAGAGAGACAGAGAGACAGATCCAATCTCGGAGGGGCTCTCGCCCCTCCCATGCCATGGAGGCCAAGGACTAGAGGGGAAACCCCTCTCCCATATAGGGAGGAAGTCAAGGAAGAAGAAGACGAAGGGCCCCCCCTCTCCCCTTCTCTTCCGGTGGCACCGGAACGCTGCTGTGGCCATCATCATCATCACCGTTATCTACTCCAACACCCCCGCCATCTTCACCAACATCTTCATCACCTTCCCCCCCTCTATCTACAGCGGTCCACTCTCCCGCAACCCCCTGTACCCTCTACTTGAACATGGTGCTTTATGCTTCATATTATTATCCAATGATGTGTTGCCATCCTATGATGTCTGAGTAGATTTTCGTTGTCTTATCAGTGGTTGATGAATTGCTATGATTGATTTAATTTCTTGTGGTTATGTTGCTGTCCTTTGGTGCCCATGATATGAGCACGCGCGTGGATCACACCATAGGGTTATTTGTATGTTGATAGAACTATGTATTGGATGGCAAGAGTGACAGAAGCTTCAACCTAGCATAGAAATTGATGCATACGGGATTGAAGGGGGACCAATATATCTTAATGCTATGGTTGGGTTTTACCTTAATGAACGTTAGTAGTTGCGGACGCTTGCTAATAGTTCCAATCATAAGTGCATAGAGTTCCAAGTCAGGGATGACATGCTAGCAGTGGCCTCTCCCACATAATACTTGTTGTCGGTCTAGTAAAGCAGTCAATTGCTTAGGGGCAATTTCACAACTCCTACCACCACTTTTCCACACTCGCTATATTTACTTTATTGCTTCTTTACTTACAACATCCCCTACCTTTTATTTACTTTCTCTTTATTATCTTGCAAACCTATCCAACAACACCTACAAAGTAATTCTAGTTTCATACTTGTTCTAGGTAAAGCGAACATCAAGCGTGCGTCGAGTTGTATCGGTGGTCGATAGAACTTGAGGGAATATTTGTTCTACCTTTAGCTCCTCGTTGGGTTCGACACTCTTACTTATCAAAAACTGTTGCGATCCCCTATACTTGTGGGTTATCAGAACACCGACAGAGATGATGTAGTCCTCGCGCCAATGGATGTGGTTGTCAAATGGATGTGGTTGTCATAGTACGCCTAGTAGTTGAAGAAACATATGTATCAACACTTGGAATGTGCACCTTGCGTTTGTTCTCCTCGTGGGCAAGACATCGTTTTATTTCCTATTCAGCTTTGCAAGCAAGACTAAACAAATAGTCCATAGGATAACACTCTTCAGGAATTAGTATCTCCTGAATATCACGGTTCAATCCTCCCCAAAATCTATCCATAAAATCATCTTCACTTTCTTCTAAAAATGAGTGCAACAAGGTAGTTTGTAAATCATCATAATATTTTGTTGCAGTGTCACTACCTTGTTTTAAATATTGTAGTTTTTTTAATCATGCCACGAGTATAATAAACATCTACAAATCTAACTCTCATGACATGTTTTAAACCATCCCAAGTATTAGGTATGTAATCAGGGTTTAACCGACAGTATTCACTCCACCAAACAGAAGCATAACCAATGAATGAACCAACCATGACCTTAACGTTTTTACAATCAGCAAAATTATGGAAAGCAAATATATTATTTATGTCAAACTCCCATGCAATATATAAAGCAGGTCTTAAACGACCGTTAAATGGTGGTATAGAAACATTAACCTGATCATGTGTGTTTGGATGTTTGTGTACCTCTCGTGACGGTTGTAGTATTTGCTTAGGTGGTGGGACATCTCCAATGATGGATGAAGCCCTAGAACTAACAACTATGGAACCTGTCATAATTAGTAGAAAGCAAGAAACAAAATACGATAATAATGTTCCTGTGAACTACTAGGATGTGGTGGTAAAACACTCACGGTATAGCAAATATCAATGTCTTACAAGTTCTCACCATGCAGCAGGTGGTGACAGGCAACCAGCGGTGTCAAATAACTCCGAAGATTGAGTAAAGTGATTGCCAGGGGAATGTACGTATACACGTTGTAGAAATATGTGGATCTTGGAAGGCTTAAATATATGGTAGCAAAAGATTATCAATAATCAATTCAGAGATGCAATGTTGAAGAAACGCTCAACGACGGTACTGTGCTGGTCCTAGGCTAGACCAGACAAGAGACGCGAGCCTAGAACACTAATGAGGTCATGACGTAGCACAACTAGCATCAATAAATGATATAAAGTAGCTTTGGACAACAAGATAAAAGTGAAGATCACAATAGCAGTAAAGATAATGATGTGAAACAACTGCCAAGCAAGATATGCCAACTTTCTCTCCAACTTTCCTCTGGAAAAGTTTGTGCCAATTTTCTAATAATTTTTCTCAAGAATGGCACTGACTCAAGCATTCAAATACAAAAAGAATCACTCAATTCCGAGTTGATATGAGGAGTAAAAAAATTCTAAAACTGGCCTGAAAAACTGGAACAAGCTGTGTTCGCGAACTTCGAAGGGCAAAAGTCCTATTTTGGAGCCAATTTTGAGATGCCAAATATTAAAGTAGTCTCTGCAACTATTCAGATACGGCTCATCGTTAGCTTTAATTTGAGTACTTGTGGAGCCAAAACGGACTTCATATGAAAAAGATATGCCTGTTTTACTGAAGAGTGCGCAAAATAGATTCCAATCCGAATTCAGATACGAGATTGAGTTTAGATAGATCCAAAATTAGTTTTTTATCTTTTCTTCTCTCACTTTTTTCTCTTTCTTTTCTCTCCTTTTTCTCTGACTTTTTTAAACTTTTTTTCTGTCTTTCTCTCTCTCTCTCTCCAAAACAAAATAGATAAGATGTCGATTGGATTAAGCGAAGATGTGAATGACCTCAACTATGATTATGACAATGAACGATGAGTGGCACATGGTGAAAATTTATGGATGGGGTGGTGGACCATGGAAGGGATAACGATGCAACGGCGGCGTGACTAATGTGAACAGAACTCGAAACTCTAAACGAACTAGACACTAAGACCAGCAACTCGACACGACGATACAACCGAAAATTCAACTATGCATGCAATAAAAAGAGAATTGCAAAGGCTCAGACTGGCTTGGACAAAGGATGAATAGATCTAACTTTTTTTATGGCCATTTCTGGTATAGTAGGTAAGAAAATAAATCTAATGTAGGGGTAACTGGAAATTCTCACCGAGCAAGCTGAAAAACTGATACCACTTGATAGAGGCAAAGGTGTCCTGATCTTTCTATGAGATGATAACTATCGATTTGGTGGAGATGACTTTGATGATTCGACTACAAACGCACAGGATGTTGCGCCTTAGCAATCGCTAAACCAACTCTGTGATAGAGGCGGGGTGTCTCGATCTTTCGATGAGATGATAACTATCGATTTGGTGGAGACGGCTTTGACGATCCGACTACAAACGTGCACGATGTTGCGCCTTAGCAATTGCTAAACCAACTCCGAGAGGTTATTAAACACGCCGGAGTACGATCAACCTAACCATGAAGGTCTATTCCTGCAAGCAATCGAAGAACAAGCAATAATATGATGAAGCAATATGAATATTGCGAATATGGATGAAGTATTGATAAAAGTGGGGTTTCATAAGCGGTGTTGGTCTGGTCGTTGGACACAAAGGAAGTACACGAAGTTGCAGCCATGGATAACTTTAACTAAATAAAACCCAAGTTTAAACGATGCCTTAAGGGCTATATTTATAGGGAAAAGAGAGGGGATCTCGTCTACCCTAGGCAAGGTGGGACTAAAACACCTCCAAAGTCATTTCCCATACAATGTGGACTCTATAAATAGATTACATGGGCCTGGCCCAAAATATGGTGGCGCAACACCAATAATAAGCTATGGACGAAATTTATGAAAGGCCATCTTGTATATTTTGTCCATCTTCTTGTATGTCATCATGGTGGCTTCAAAGTCCGGAAATCTCCACTTGAACCTCCGTTCTTGTTCTCTTCGCACGCACCTTCATCTCCGTGCTTGACAATGCTCCAATGTTCATCCTTCTTGTCCGTGCTAGGTCCTTCAATTTCAAGCAACACAAATGTATCTAAGTTAGGCAGCATCATATTCTCATGAACACTAGAAACATTACCAAGAAACGAAAGTACTTGATAATTTAATTAGCATATGCGAGCTCTAGCAATTGCTCCAAGAGGTAAAACAGCAGGGGATATGGGTGTAATTGTGGTAGCCATGTCGTCGTCACTCTGAGAGGTTATTGACCACGCCAGAGCATGATCAACCTGACCACAAAGGTCTATTCCTGCAAGCAATCGACGAATAAGAAAGAATATGATAAAGCAATCTGAATATTGTGAATATATATGAAGTATTGATAAAGGTGGGGATCCGGAAGCGGTCTTGGTCTATCATAAAAATATAACCTATCCTTACATTAAACGCACCATGGCAATTTATAATAGTCGAACACAAGTTTGGCCTATGGCCGTCACGCACGCACACACCTATAAAAAATCTATGGAAACAACCGACTTGAATTGAAAAACTACAGATAGACACCAGCCAAAGAAGTTGCTAAATAAAACTTGGACTCTAATCACGTTGGACTCTCTTGGTGGGCCCCATCCAATTTCCTTCAAAGAAAATAGTGTCCACCATTGTAACATGCTGACGTGCACCTGTAGCTCTGGAGGTCTCAATCGGGAGAAGTAGTAGTTGCTTATGATTAATCTCAAGGAAACAAATCTCTTATACGTGTATAACTTTGAATTGTTTTGGACGTGGCAACCACAATGAAACTTGATGAAAAGTACATGAATCCTTCCTTCCATGCACACACATGTACCCTTCCCCATATAATGCATGCACGTTCCATATCCTTTTTCTCAATCTCATCTTTGTATTCCTTCTTATCAACCTCTAGACTTGGCATAACAGAAACATCGCTACCGACTTCATGAACAATTGGATTAATATTGCTAATGATTTGCATGGTCGTATCATCATCTCCCCCTTGAAATGAAACTGTCCTCGGTTTCGAGTCAATTTGTTCAGCAATCTTTTTATCTCTATACTGAACAACGATCATAGAAATGTCAGTAGCTTCCACCATATTCTTTTTTGCATCTTCCTCTTCTTTTATCTTCTTCTGATGTTCTCTTAGCCAAGCCATAAAACGATCCTCACCCATGGGAACAAGGTCGTACTTCTTACCCTTCTTAACGGTATATATGTACGTTTGAAGATCATATGCAACATCGTGATGTTTGCACCATGGCTCGCCCAACAATAAGTGACATGAAATCATCGGTGCCGGAATCACGTTGCACAAAACCTCAAAAAAAATTCCCAACAAAAATTGTACCTTGGTTTGATGTGTGACACTGAGCTCTCATGACCCCAATGAAACAAGTAAGGTTGTGCTTGTGGTGTCATCGATAGATCTAGCTTCTCCACCATCTCGATGCTTGCTGCGTTGATCAAACTCATGTGGTCGATTGTCATAGCACAAGATCTCTCTTGTACCACAACACGAGTATGAAAAAGTCCATCCCATCGGCCTTCCTCCTCCAATTGAAATCCATAGCTTAGCTTCCATGATAAACCAGTCATCTTCTGCATAGTGCCGTGAACAACCTTGCTCTGAATACCACTTGGTATAGAACTACCCTTGAGGTGAGATTTGACCCGTTGTTGCGGCCCAATTTTCACGACACTCCAACTTCAGCAGTAGTAGCCTCTCGCTCGCGCATGTGATGTACATGAAAAAGAGGGTTTGAACCTTGCGGCTCAGCACGAGAAAACCAACCTCAACGACGGCACTCACGCACAAAACGATTTCCACGAAGAGAAATCGCAACACAGAGGTTTTCTAAAGGTTCCTCCAAAACTTAGAGATTTTAGACAGCTTCCCCCAAAACTCGATACGAGTATTTACCCTAAAAACACATTGTGTCTATCATAAAAATATAACATATCCTTACATTAAACACACCATAGCTATTTATAATAGCCAAACACTAGTTTGGCCTATGGCCATCACGCACGGACGCACCTATAACAGATCTATGGAAACAACCGACTTGAATTGAAAAAACGAACGACAGGCGGTAGGCGTAAGCGAGGCGGTTGGCCTTTGCCTAGTGCCTAGGCGGTGCCTAAGCGTCCTAGGCGCGACCTAGGCGGTAATATAGTTTTTACTCGTAATGTATTTTGTGATTATTATATGGGTGTTGATATTAGTTTAGGGCATATAAATAAGTTAATTACCGTCTAATGTCATTAGAATATAACCTGTTTGCCAAACCAGTGTAGTATGTGGCATGATTTCTTACTTGGGTAGGTAATTCCTTGCTTGCCCTACCTAGAGCTTCATTTATGCCCTAGGGCGAGGCGTTTGGCCATTGCCTAGCGCCTAGGCGTGCGTAAGTGCCTCCTAGGCACTGCCTTTTCTAATAGAGCGACAGATAGACCCCAGCCAAAAAAGTTGCTAAATAAAACTTGGACTCTAATCACGTTGGACTCTCTTGGTGGGCCCATCGAATTTCCTTCAAAGAAAATAATGTCCACCATTGTAACATGCCGACGTGCACCTTTAGCTCTGGAGGTCTCAATCGGGAGAAGTAGTAGCTGCTTATGATTATTTGATTAATCTCAAAGAAGCAAATCTCTTGTACGTGTATAACTTTGAATTGTTTTGAACGTGGCAACCACAATGAACCTTGATGAAAAGTACATGAATCCTTCCTTCCATGCCTTCCCCATATAATGCATGCACGTTCCATATCTTTTTTTCCCAATCTCATCTTCGTGTTCCTTCTTATCAAACTCTAGACTTGGCATAACAAAAACGTCGCTACCGGCTTTATGAACATTTGGATTAATATTGCTAATGATTTTTATGGTCGTATCATCCTCTCTCCCTTGAAACGAAACCATCCTCAGTTCCGAGTCAATTTGTTTAGCAATATTTTTATCTCTATACTGAACGACGATCATAAAAAATTTAGTAGCTTCGACCATATTCGCTTTTGCATATTCCTCTTCTTTTATCTTTTACTGATGTTCTCTCCGCCAAGAAATAAAATGATCCTCACCCATGTACACGAGGTCGTACTTCTTACCCTTCTTAATGGTATATATGTGTGTTTGAAAATCGTATGCAACATCGTGCTGTTTGTACCATGGCTCGCCCAACAATAAGTGACATGAAATCATTGATGCCGGAATCACATCGCACAAAACCTCGCAAAAATAATTTCCTAACAAAAATTGTACCTTGGTTTGATGCGTGACACTGAGCTTGTCATGACCCCAACGAAACAAGTAAGGTTGTGCTCGTGGTGTCATCGATGGATCTAGCTTGTCCACCATCTCAATGCTTGCTGCGTTGATCAAACTCATCTGGTCGATTGTCGTAGCACAAGATCTCTCTTGTACCACAAGACGAGTATGAAAAAGTCCATCCCATCGGCCTTCCTCCTCCAATTGAAATTCATAGCTTAGCTTCCATGATAAACCAATCATCTTTTGCAGGTGCCGTGAACAACCTTGCTCTGAATACCACCTGATATAGACTTGTCCTCGAGGTGAGATCCGATCCGTTGTTGCGGCCCGACCTTTCACGACACTCGAACTTCAGCAGTAGTAGCCTCTCGCCCGCGCACGCGATGTACACAAAAAAGAGGGTTTGAACCTAGCAGCTCAACACGAGAAAACCAACCTCAACGACGGTACTCACGCATTAAACAATTTCCACGAAGAGAAATCGCAGCATAGAGGTTTTTTAAAGCTTCCTCCAAAACTTAGGGATTTTTAGACAGCTTCCCCCAATACTCGATACAGGTATTGTGTCTATCATAAAAATATAACCTATCCTTACATTAAACGCACCATGGCTATTTATAATAGCTGAACACAAGTTTGCCTATGGCCGTCACGCACGCACACACCTATAACAAATCTATGGAAACAACCAACTTGAATTGAAAAAACAAATGACAGATAGACACCGACCAAAGAAGTTGCTAAATAAAACTTGGACTCTAATCACGTTGGACTCTTTTGGTGGGCCCCATCCAATTTCTATCAAAGAAAATAATGTCCACCATTGTAACATGCTGACGTGCACCTTTAGCTCCGGAGGTCTCAATTGGGAGAAGTAGTAGCTTCTTATGATTCTTTGATTAATCTGAAGGAAGCAAATCTCTTGTACGTGTATAACTTGGAATTGTTTTGGATGTGGCAACCACAATGAACCTTGATAAAAAGTACATGAATCCTTCCTTCCATGCACACATGTGTACCCTTCCCCATATAATGCATGCCCGTTCCATATCTCACCGGACAACCTTGATAGAGGCGAGGGGCCTGATCTTTTGATGAGATGATAGCTATTGATTTGGTGGAGTCGACTTTGAAAGATCGGGCCCCTCGCCTCTATCAAGTGGTATCAGTTTTCAGGTTGCTCGGTGAGAATTTCCAGTTATCCCTAGATTAGATTTTCTTTTCTTACCTACTGTCCAAGAAAAAAGCCATAAAAAAGTTAGATCTGTTCATCCTTTATCCAAGACAGTCTGAGCCTTTGCCTTTTTTTTCATTGTTTACATAGTTGAATTATCGGTTGCATTGTCATGTTGAGTTGCTGGTCTTAATGTCTAGTTCGTTTAGAGTTTCGATTTCTGTTCACATTAGTCACGCCGTCGCTGCACCATTATCCCTTCTGCTGTCCACCACCCCATCCATAAATTTCCACCATGTGCTACCCATCGTTCATTGTCACAATCATAGTTGAGATCGTTCACATCTTTGCTTGATCTAATATGCATCTTATCTAGTTTGTCTTGGAAAGAGGGCAAGAAAAAAAAGACTAACAAAAAAAGGAGAGAAACAAGTAAAAACTAAATTCAGAGAAAAAAAGGAGAGAAAGAAAAAAGAAAAGAAAGTGTGAGAAAAAATATAAGAAAAAACAAAATTTGGATCTATTTAGACTCAATCTCGTACCTGAATTTGGATTCGAATCTATTTTGTGCACTGTTCAGTAAAATAAGCATATCTTCCTCATACGAAGTCCGTTTTAGCACCGCGAGTACTCAAATTAAAGCTAGCGACGAGCCACATCTGAATAGTTGCAGAACCTATTTCAATATTTGGCACCTAAAAATTGGCTTCGAAATAGGACTTTTTGCCCTCCGAAATTCGCGAACACAACTTGTTCCAGTTTTTTAGGCCGGTTTTAGAATTTTCCGACTCTTCATAGCAACTCAGAATTGAGTGATTCTTTTTGCATTGGAAATCTTGAGTCAGTAGCATTCTGTGGAAAAATTATCAGAAAATTGGCACAAACTTTTCCAGAGGAAAGTTGGAGAGAGAATCGCTGGTATATCCTACTTGGCAGTTGTTTCTCATCATTATCTTTACTGCCATTGTGATCTTCACTTATATCTTGCTGTCCAAAGCTACTTCATATCATTTATTGATGCTAGTTGTGCTACACCGTGACCTCATTAGTTTCCTAGGCACGCGTCTCTAGTCCGGTCTAGCCTAGGACCAGCATAGTACCGCCGTTGAGCGTTTATTCAACATTGCATCTCTGAATTGATTATTGCTAATCTTTTGCTACCAAATATTTAAGCCTTCCAAGCTCCACACATTTCTACACCGTGTACATGTACGTTCCCCTGGCAATCGTTTTACTCAATCTTCGGAGTTATTTGACACTGCTGGTTGCCCGTCACCACCTGCTGCATGGTAAGAACTTGTAAGATATTGATATTTGCTTTACTGTGAGTGCTTTACCACCACATCCTAGTAGTTCATAGGAACATTATTCTCGAATCTTGTTTCTTGTTTCTACTAATCATGACAGGTTCCGGAGATAGAAGTTCTTGGACGATGGATACATCTTCACCATCACGAGAGGTGGGACAACACACACAAGCACATGGTCAGCTTATCTCTTACCATCATTTGAGGGTAGATTTCATCCTGCTATTTATCTAGCTTGGGAGCTTGAAGTAGAAAAAGTTTTTAGTCAACATGATTTTTCTAAACTTGAGAGAGTATGAGTTGCCACTGGAGCAGTTAATGGTTTTTCTTCTGTATGGTGGAGTGTACATTGTAGGAAAAACATTGATAACCAACCCACAACTTGGAAAGATTTGAAAGCTGTAATGAGACAACAATTTTTTCCTCCTTACTATCGTCGTGAATTGCCTCGCAAATTGAAACAATTAAAACAAGGCAGTAACGATGTTCATGTTTACTACCAAGAGTTCAAATCTTATATGCATCATTGTGACATAGAAGAATCTGAGGAAGATACAATGAATAGATTTTTTGGTGGTTTGAACCATGGTATTTGCTTAAGATTTCAATATATTGCTCATTGCATTACTGGTATGTATGTTCGCGCTTGTACCTTTGGGAGACAAATATAGGACAATGCAATAGGTGACTACAACAACTATTATTCCAGTTCATGCTCACCACCATCAGTTGGTTCCTCCACCGTTGCACCTACTAGAGCAGCCACACCTTAGATTGTGAGCCTGAAATCATCTCAAGTGTATGGTACATTGTCATCATTCGTACCTACATCATCTATGTCTTTTGTGACAAGGTAACAATAAAGGTATTGTTGATATAACTTCACATGAGAATGATGCATGCCTAGTTAATTTGAATACATCATGTGTTGAGTTACCTGCTGATTTGAGCACAGAACCTATTTTAGAGAATTGTGTTACTGTCATGAATGTGTCATGTGATCAAACGACTGAAATACCCAAAAAAATGAGTGCACCCATTGAATTAACTGTTGATGCAAATGAACCAATGTTTAATCATTTTGATATGACCTCTAATCTTGGTGATTATTCTATGTCAAATGACTTATTGCATGTTTGCTTATTTAAGCATGTTGTAGCATGTAAATTTTATGCAAGTAAGGCTTATTCACCAATGTTGGGATGGTTTAATGATGAACATTGTCAATCTTTTGATATGAATAAGAGCTTCACTTACATGTGCAAACCAAGTTGCAATATTTTCATGCCTTCTACTTCTTGTGATAATATTTTGGCTTTATATTTTATGAACTATAAAAGTTACTCATGTATACATGTGTCATATGTGCAACAACCAAGGGAAGTAAAAATGGATGACATATTCATATACAACATGCACACCTTGTGTCTTTTATTGGCCACATTTTAGATTAAGCAACACTGAGGACGGCTTTATTTTCAAGAAGGGGAGGATGATGAGGCCATCACTACCTTGAATACGACCAAAAATATTGCATACATTCATATATGTGAGGTGATTTCTAATGCAAACTATGCAATAGTTTATTTATGTTACTAGTAAATGTGCACGTGCAACGCACGTTAATATTTAGGCAATGTATTAGTTGCACACGAATATTAGGTATGCTATTATTTGTGTGTTAATCATGTGATTAGTGTAATATTTGGTATGATATTAATTACACGTTAAACATTTTTAACGCTCGCCATTCGAGCAGTCTAGGTCGTTGGATTGACTTAGTTCAATGGCCGAGATCAGTTGGATCTGCCCCTTTGGATCTTTTTATATTGGTATAGATGCAAGACAAAAATACTTCACACACTTTTGTGTCATGTCTAATTGCACGTGTGTGGAACATTTGTACAATCCACATATAAATATAAGGGAAAAATAGAAGTTCATATGATGTTAAAAAAGTTCTCTCACATCATTTTTGGGCCAAGAGAAGATAGAGTCCAAGTCTCTCACGTCGTAGACTCAGATTCGGACTACATAGAAGTACCTGGCTCAAAACGCCAAGATCTTTTTCATCCGGACTCCGAATTAGGTAATTCTTTTTTGTTGGAAAGTAGATTTCATGCTCTTTTCAACCCAATTGGATTCACCTTCAAATTCGTCAGCAGCGTTGAGATTTTGACGAAAAAATCAGACGCTGCAGCGGAATTCAAGTAAAATTACAAGTCCAAAGGTGTTGCATCACCTCCACTTGGGCCCATGGGCCTTATACTACCTAGGGTTAGTTTTTGCCTGCCTTTGGACGCCCTCCCACGTCCTTGGCCGCCACCCCTTGCTCCTATATAAGTAGATCAATCTAGTGGCTTTTTCCTTGGGATTTGTTTAGTTAAAAGCTAGCCATTGCAACTTCGTGTACTTCGTTTGTGTCCAACGATGAGAACAAGACCACTTCCGGATCCCCACTTTTATCAATACTTCATATGTATTTGCAATATTCAGAGTGCTTTATCATATTATTGCTTGTTCTTCGATTGCTTGCAGGAATAAACCTTCATGGTCAGGTTGATCATGCTCTGGCGTGGTCAATAACCTCTTGGAGTTGGTTTAGCGATTGCTAAGGCGCGACGTCCTCGCACGTTTGTAGTTGGACCGTCAAAGTTGGCTCCACCAAATCGATAGTTATCATCTCATCGAAAGATCGGGACCCTCGCCTCTATCAAGGATGATGTAGTCCACCAAATGCCTTTTCTCTCTTATTTTATAAGGTTTACATGAAGAGGGAGAATGCCGGCAGCTAGAATTCTAGACTGGAAAAGGAGCAAATATTAGATACTTATTCCGCACAACTCCAAAAGTCCTGAAACTTCAGGGAGAATATTTTTGAAATATACAAAAAATATTGGGCGAATAAAGCACCAAAGGGGGGCCATCTGCCATCCACAAGGGTGGAGGGCGCGCCCTACCCCCTGGGGCGCCCTCCGGTCTTGTGGGCCACCTGGTGATACGTCTCCAACGTATCTACTTTTCCTCTTGTTTTGGACTCTAATTTGCATGATTTGAATGAAACTAACCCCGGACTGACGCTGTTTTCAGCAGAACTACCATGGTGTTGTTTTTGTGCAGAAATAAAAGTTCTCAGAATGGAACAAAACTTTGCAGGATTTTTTATATCAATAAAGGGAATTTCTGGAGCCAAGAGTCACCTGAGGGGGGCACCTAGGTGGGCACAACCCACCAGGGCGCGCCTACCCCCCAGACGCACCCAGGTGGGTTGTCCCCACCTGGTGGCCCTGCAGACCCTGAAACGGACACTATAAACTCCTATTGTTTTTAGAAAAAATAGGGAGAAAGAATTATCGTGATCCACGAAATGGAGCCTCCGTCACCTCGTGTTCTTCATCGGGAGGCCAGATTTGAAGTCTGTATGGGGATCCGGAGAGGAGGATCTTCGTTCTTCGTCATTACCAACCCTTCTCCATCGCCAATTCCATGATGCTCCCCACCGGGAGTGAGTAATTCCTTCGTAGGCTCGCTGGTCGGTGAGGAGGTGGATGAGATTCATCATGTAATCTAGTTAGTTTTGTTAGGGCCTGATCACCAGTATCCACTATGTTTTGAGATTGATGTTGCTATGACTTTGCCATGCTTAATGCTTGTCACTTTGGGCATGGGTGCCATGATTTCAGATCTGAACCATTTATGTTATCACCATTATATCCATGTTCTAGATCCGATCTTGCAAGTTATAGTCACCTACTACGTGTTATGATTCGGAAACCCCAGAGTGACAATAGTCGGGACCACTCCCGGTGATGACCATAGTTTGAGGAGTTCATGTATTCACCGTGTGTTAATGCTTTGTTATGGTTCTCTCACTACTGCAAGATGCTGCTAACACGACACTACGATCAGAGACCCTTCGACGAAACTGTGTGCGATGCAATAATCGCAAACAGTGGTGTAAAAAACCCATCAAGAAAGGTGCAAAACATTTGCGATGACATATGCATCAAACACGGTTCAGATTTTAGTTGCGTGTGCGATGCAGGGCATACGGTTTAGTTCAATTAACTGTTTGCGATGAGGCAACACAAAAGAAACAGACAGCCAGATTAAGGTGTGTGTGATATATAGCATACGGTTCACTCGGATGAACTGTTTGTGATTAGGCAACACAAAAGAAACGATCATCCAGATCAAGGTGTGTGCGATATACGGCATGCGGTTCACTCGGCCTTGTCGTTAGTGTGTGACCTCTGTGGCAACCGTTCGCTCCCGACTAGCCTCTTCTTGTACCGTGGCAACCGTCCACCGCCTCTTAGCCTTTCCCTCTCATTTGTAACTACTGTCGCATGCTCTTCCTTCCTCCATTTGCCTTCACCCTTCCTTCTGCCATTGTTCGATCATCTTCTTCATGGAGGGAATAGGCCGAAAACAACCCCTTTATTCTTGCCCCGATCTGAAAGATGACATGGTGGAGGAACTCATTGATCGGTGCAACGTCATCACCTCGGCTAGCATGGCAGATTTGTTCAAGACCATTCTCGACTCAACTAATAACATCATTACAAGCAACCCAAGGGTCCAGGACCCTGATCACTGGCGCAGGGCGATAGAAGCCTCGCCTTGTGTAAGTTGATGCTGCTTGATAATGATATGTGTGATGTTAAGATGCCATCGCTTGAGCATAAGGCTTGGACAGGCGCAAATGGAGATTGGGTTGTTTATATTGGGTACAACTGTGAGTGGGAACTTGTGAATGTGTACACTCGTCACCGGGTTCCACTTCCAAAAATCTCAGGCTGCCTTGAAGTTGAGCACACTAGTATTCTACATACGTTAAAATACGATCATGGTGACTGTCGTCTATGAAAGATAGCAATTTGTCGAGTTCCCAACCACTCTTGGAATTACAAGAACTATCAAGTTGTTGCTATCTTCGAAGATCTTGTTGCCTTAAGCCTGTTGTCATCCTTGCTTCCACGACTCGATGGATATTGCTCAAAAATCAATTTTTGTACGCAGATGAGTACTGTGATGCAATTCAATACGAGGGTCTTGTGTTTGCTGCCACCACTTGTGGCACTGTTTTTTGCATGGAATCCTTATGGTTTCGGTACGTTTGTCTTCCAGCGTAATTATAATTGTTTCATCCACATGCATGCGGGTTAGCTAGCTAGTTTCCCTTTACTAATTAACCTTATTGTGTTTCCAAGGTCCTGTGAACATTCCACCACCTATACTTGAAAATTTTTATAACCAAGGGGGGAGATGACGATGATGATGATCATAAGCATGAGGACGAGCAAGACCCATATACTCAGTGGCGCCTGGCAACTTATTCCGATGGGTCACCTCTTCTTGTCTGTATACAGGGCATTGCTGATGTTACTAAGGAAGCAGGTGTTGTCTCGCATGGTCACACTCTCCGGACCTATTCCAACATATGTCGTAGGGTATTCAGGATGGATACTAGTGTGCTAGCGCCAACACCTTCTCCCTGGTTCAGTATTGATAGTCTTGGAGAAAACTCGCTCTTCATTGGACAAAACTATCCAATGAAGGTGAAAGGCGATCCAGCTGTTGTTGACACACCGTTACTACCATTTATGAGAAGCAACTGTATCTATACCTCAGGCATTGCTATGCTTCCCTACCGTGGCTATCACAATATGTGTATTGAAATAGGCCGCTTCAGCCTGGATGATCAGTCCTGCATTGGTCTCGAGATTGACAGTAGCCGGCCCTTCCTAGAGAATCACTTCTGGTTCAAAGAAAGCGTTTCCAACGCTGACGAGTGGTTGAGCTGAAGTTCATTTCATTACTTTCTTATTTGTTGTGCGAGAAAAACTTTACTTTACTAGAATGTTTTGTTGGAAATGATCTATAATCCAACATGTATCCTCGTTGTCATTGTGGGTTGATGACTTGTTGTATGTAATCAATGGTACATTTGCATACGCGTCCATCAACTCACGCCTGCCAGTGGTGTCCATCTGAATAGTGCTAGTGATTTTAGTTGCAAAAATTAGATAGTGCTAGTGATTTTTAGCTACATATTTTGACAAATCGCAGTGTTACAAGGTTGACAAATGACAATGTTACTAGATAAAAAATGCCAATCTTTTTAGTTTGACAAATGGCAACATACCCAATATGACAAATGCAAATCTTACCCAATTGTTTCTACGTGGTTGCACACGGGTCATCCAAAACAACCATTTGCGTTTAAGGGATGCACAAATCCTGCACTGCAAATTTTCCCTTGACTTAAGGGGGAAGACCATAGCTCTCACTTTGCATGCGGGTGTTCTATCTAAAATGTTTGCGATCAAGAGCTGCACAAATCCTGCTCGGCACATTTCCCTTGGCTTCCTGGGAAGCTGTCGGTTTGCATACGGGTGTTCTAACTAAAATGTTTGCGATGAGCGTTTTATATTTAAAAACCATTGATGTTTTTTTCAAAAGAAAATTGTTTGATAAGTCTGTACATTAAGAGAGAAAAACACAAGTTCGTTCAAACCATATCTTTCATTCGGTCACACTGCGAATTTATATTCATATGATCGAGAATTCGAGATACATTATTAAACCCCAAAAAAACTGTTTCCGGCGGCGGCGAAGGCGGCGTGCCGCGCCATTGTTGTCGTCCTCCGGGACGCCGTTGTTGAAGTCTTCAAGCCACCACAAAATGTTCTTCACTTGTAAATCAAACATCATGTCATCGCGCGATCGACGGGCAGGGCGCGGGAGGACGGCAACTGGCGCCGCTGAGGGGTAGCGGTCGATGGCAGCGTCCCATGCCGCCGAGGGGGGCGCGTGCACGAGCACGGTCGCGGCGGGTGTAGCCAAATGCACGGGGATCGGCGCCACGGTGGGTGGAGGGGCACGCACAGTGATAGAGGCGAAGGTGTCCTGATGTTTCGATGAGATAGATATCGTTTTCTGTGGGAGTCGACTTTGATGATCTGACTACGAACGTGTGAAGATGTCGCACCTTAGCAATCGCTAAACCAACTTCCGAGGGTTATTAACCACGCCGGAGCACGATCAACCTGACCACGAGGGTCTATTTCCTGCAAGCAAACAAAGAACAAGCAAGAAACTGAGATTGCAATCTGGATATTGCGAATAAAATAGGACAACTGTATTAATGAAGGTGGGGTTCTGTGACGTCTTGGTCTGGTCGTTGGACACAAATGAAGTACGCGAAGTTGCAGCTATGGCAAACTTTTAATCTAAACAAAACCCAAAGTCTAAACGATGCCCTAAGGGCTGTATATATGGAGGAATAGGGGGGGATTATCATGGCCCTTGGAGGAGGGGTCCGAAACCAACCCTAACTCTTGTTTCCCCACACATACGGACTCTAAAAACAGCCTATACTTAAGTATTTTGAAAAAACATAGGCCTGGCCCAATAATAAGGTGACGCAGCACCTAGAATAGCCCATGGACGAAATTTATGAAGTGGCATCTTGTATATTTCGTCCAAGGCTTCATGCACTCCTTATGGTGGCTTCAAAGTCCTGAAATCATCACTTGTAACTCCGTTCTTGATCCCCTTGCGCATGCCATCATCTTCATGCTTGGTCTTGCTCGAGTCTTCATCCCTCTTATCCATGGCAGGCCCTTCATTTGTAAGCAAAACAAATGTATCCAATTTAGGCAGCATCATATTCTCATGAACATTAGAATCATTACTAAGAAACGAAAGTAGCTGACAATTTAATTGGCGTGTGCGAGCTCTAGTAATTGGTCCAGTATGTATAGCAGCAGGGGCTGTGGGTGTAACAATGGTATTGATGTCCTCATCATCCTCCCCTTCTTGAAATGAAGTTGTCCTCGACGGAAGCTCATCATCCTCACCCAAATAAGGCTTCAAATATGCAATGTTAAAAGTGGAACTAACCCCAAAATCTGCAGGCAGCTCAAGTTTATATGCATTATCATTTATTTTCTCTAACACCTTAAAAGGACCATCAACACGTGGCATTAGATTTGATTTGCGGAAATTAGGAAATATATCCTTACGCAAATGTAACCAAACAAGATCTCCAGGTGCAAACACAACATGTTTTCTACCCTTCTCTCGAGCAAGTTTATATTTAGCATTCATACGCTCAATGTTTTCCTTAGTTAACTCATGCATTTTAAAAATCAATCCAGCACGTTCTTTAGCATCAAAATTAACCTTCTCCGAAGATGGAAGAGGCAACAAATCAATAGGTGCACGAGGTAGGAAACCATACACAATTTCAAAAGGGCACATCTTAGTAGTAGAATGCAATGAACGATTATAAGCAAATTCAATATGAGGCAAGCATTCTTCCACATTTTCTTATTATTCTTCCCACATTTTCTTGTTATTCTTCAAAACAGCCCTAAGCATAGTAGACAATGTTCTATTGACTACTTCAGTTTGTCCATCAGTTTGGGGGTGACAAGTAGTACTAAAAAGCAGTTTAATCCCCAACTTAGCCCATAAACGTTTCCAAAAGTGGCTAAGAAATTTAGTACGACGTTCTGAAACAATAGTATTTGGCACACCATGCAAGTGAATAATTTCACGAAAGAACAAATCAGCAACATTAACAGCATCATCGCTTTTATGACATGGTATAAAGTGTCCATTTTTTAAAAATCTATCCACGACAAGAAATATGCTATACCTCCCCGTCTTTGTTCGAGGTAAACCTAAAACAAAGTCCATAGATATATCCTCCCAAGGAACACTAGGTACATGCAAAGGCATATATAAACCATGAGGATCGAGTCGTGACTTAGCTTTTTCACATGTAGTGCAGTGAGCAACAAAACGCTCAACATTCCGTCTCATCTTTGGCCAAAAGAAATGTGTAGCAAGTATATCCTCCGTCTTCTTGACGCCACAGTGTCCCATTAATCCTCCTCCATGCGCCTCCTGCAACAACAAAAGACGAACGGAGCTAGCTGGAATGCAATGCGTGTTAGCACGAAACACAAATCCATCATTAAGAACGAACTTGTTCCAAGTTCTCCCTTCCTTACAATTCTGCAATACATCTTTAAATTCATCATCATGCACATATTGATGTTTGATGGTCTCCAAACCAAATATTTTAAAGTCAAGTTGTGAAAGCATAGTATAACGATGAGACAATGCATCAGCAATAACATTTTCTTTACCCTTCTTGTGTTTAATGACATAAGGGAAAGTCTCAATGAATTCAACCCATTTAGCATGTCTACGGTTCAGTTTTGCTTGACTTTTAATGTGTTTCAAAGATTCATGATCAGAATGTATAACAAATTCCTTGGGCCATAAATAATGTTGCCATGTTTCTAAGGTCCGAACAAGAGCATATAATTCTTTATCATAAGTAGAATAGTTCAGACTAGGCCCACTCAATTTTTCAGAAAAGTATGCAACAGGTTTGCCATCTTGTAACAACACACCTCCTAATCCGATTTCACTAGCATCACATTCAAGCTCAAAAGTCATATTAAAATCAGGAAGTTGGAGTAAAGGAGCATGTGTCAACTTATCTTTCAATACTGTGAAGGCTTCTTCCTGTGCGGTACCCCAAACAAAAGGTACATCCTTCTTTGTAAGCTCGTTGAGAGGTGCAGCAATGGTGCTGAAATCTCTCACAAAACGCCTATAGAAACCAGCGAGGCCAAGGAAACTCCTCACTTGTGTGACCGTTTTGGGCTGCGGCCAACTCTCAATAGCTTCAATCTTGGCTTTATCAACTTCAATTCCCTGTGGAGTAACAACATAGCCAAGAAAAGATACTCGGTCGGTGCAAAAGGTGCACTTTCCAAGGTTACCAAACAAACGTGCATCACGTAGAGCAATAAAAACAGCACGTAAATGTTCCAAATGTTCCTCCAAAGATTTGCTATAAATCAATATGTCATCAAAGTAAACTACCACAAATCGTCCAATGAAAGCACGTAAAACTTCGTTCATTAACCTCATGAAAGTACTCCAAACGTACGTCACCTCCGAGTACAGCACACGTTCAGCCTGATGACGTCCTGCGAACTCCGATCCAGCAGAGCTTCACAGGAGAGTTCCGTCAGCACGACGGCGTGATGACGGTGATGATGTTGCTACCGACGCAGGGCTTCGCCTAAGCACCGCTACGAAATGACCGAGGCGGAATATGGTGGAGGGGGGCACCGCACACGGCTGGGAGAGATCAACAGATCAACTTGTGTGTCTAGAGGTGCCCCTGCCCCCGTATATAAAGGATGGAGGAGGGGAGGCCGGCCAGCCCCTAGGGCACGCCAGAAGAGTGGAGTCCTACTAGGACTCCCTAGTCCTAGTAGGATTCCTCCTCCCACATGGAATAGGAAAAAAGGGAAGGGAAAAGGAGAAGGAAGGAAGGGGGCGCCCCCCTCCCTAGTCCAATTCAGACCAGACCATGGGGAGGGGTGCGGCCACCTTTTGAGGC